>NC_053437.1:8758291-9028539 GCF_007990345.1 Gossypium hirsutum | reverse complement strand
ATAGATAAAATGTATTAATAAAAAAATATATGATGTATATGTATATATGTCGAAAATTTAAATAAAATAAATATAAAAAATAGGTAATAAAATAATAAAATAATAATAATAATAATAGGACTAAATCAAAACGGAACGAAATCTCAGGGCTGAAATCAAAAATGAAATAGAGTAAAGGATTAAAATGTGAGGCGCGCGAAAAGGGAAGGACTGAAAAGGGAAATATTCCCTAGTCCTAGAGTGCAACGTTTCAGCGCAAAGGACCATACATGGTCAAAGGACCTGATTGAAACAGAAACAAAACTCGCGGCCCAAATCAAAAAAATAAAAGGTTTGATTGCATTTCAACGCAAGATGGAGGGACTAAATGCATAAATTACCCATTAAGGACAAGCATGTGCAAGATTCCCCACTAATGGCCGTTCATGATTGAAAAAAAGACAAAAATGTTTTATATTTTATTCTTTCACTTTTTGAATTTGCTAGAGGAAAAAGGCTCTGCCTTCTTTCAAACCACCATTTTTTCAAACACCCAACACTTGGGTTTCTTAACACCTTGAGTGCCACCACCAAGACACCACGATGGAAGAAAACCGGCAGGTCACGGAACTCGGTGAGTTCTCCTCTCCTTATTTCTTTTGTTTTTATTTTCGTAAGTAGAAAGAAATAAAAGAAATCAAACTAGATGTAAAAACACACAAAAATAAAGAAACGAAAATTACTTCTCCGATTCAAAGTTTATGTTTTTATTGTTCTTGTGTCCGTAAAAAGAGAGGAAGAGCCCCCTTTGCCGGCCATCGACCACCGCACCGGTCGCCGGACGCCGGCGACGACGCCGCCGTTCGCGGTGGCCGAAAACCAAAAAAAGCTCCTTTTTCTCCTTTTTGCGAATAGGTCCAGATCTGGGGTTAGAAAAGCCGAAATCCCGGCGAAAAGGGCCAAAATCGAAAGAGACCTTTCGGTTCTTCCTCTTTCCACCGCCGCCGGAAACAGGTAAACTCCTTTTTACTTTTATTTTTTTATCTTATATATATGTGTGTTGATTGAATGATAATAAAAAAGAGAAAGAAATACTATAGAAAAACCGAAATAGAACGAAAATAAAGAAACGAAAAAAAAACAAGGTGAATCACCTTCTAAAGCCCCCTTTTTTATTTCTTTCAATTTTTTCAAAAGCCGAATCTTCTCTTTTTTGTTACAAAAGTCCCCCTCCTTTTTTTTTGTTTCTCTTTTTTTTCCCCCTCCTGGTCCGATTTTGCTTGTGGCTTTTATAGCCAAAATACAATATTCTGTTAATGTTTATTGCTCCATTTTTTGTCCTTTTCCTTTGCTTGTTTGCAGGTGCGGCAAAAGGCATGGTGGTGGCAGACAGCATGGGAGAGTGGGAGTGGTGCTGGTGGCAGACAACATGGGAGAATGGGAAGAGGCAAGTGGGAGTCTAGGGTTTTGGGATTGGGCTTGGATGTTGGGCTAGGTTGATTTTAGGTTTTGGGTTTTATTATTTGGGTTATTTTGTTGGTATGGGCCCGGGCAAAAATGGACTTTTACAGCTGCCCCTCTTTGCTCATTTTCGTGTAACGAGAATAGAGCAAAGACATCAAAAGGGCCAATTTTGCCCGGTCTTGCCGAGTCTTGACTTTTTTTGACACTTCTCTTCTTCAGGTAGCCTCATTCCGTCCACTGTGCCTTGTTGCTTCGATCTGATTTGTAGCTTTAATCTTCTTCGCAAGGGAACGAAATTTATGTTTTCAGTCTGTTCCACTGCAACATCAGGGAGATAAGATCTCTGGCTTCAATCTGATGTGATCTACTCTACTGTAACTTCAGAGAGATAAGATCCTTTATTTTAATCCGCTCCACTGTAACTTCAGAGAGATAGGATTACTAGCTTCAATCTACTCCGCTGTAATTTCAGAGAGATAAGATCTCTGGCTTCAATCTGCTCCACTGTAACCTCAGGGAGATAAGATCTGAAATTTTTCGGTCTGTTCCACTGTAATCTCAGGGAGATAAGATCTCTGGCTTCAATCTGATGTGATCTACTCTACTGTAACTTCAGAGAGATAAGATCCTTTATTTTAATCCGCTCCACTGTAACTTCAGAGAGATAGGATTACTAGCTTCAATCTACTCCGCTGTAATCTCAGAGAGATAAGATCTCTGGCTTCAATCTGCTCCACTGTAACCTCAGGGAGATAAGATCTGAAATTCTTCGGTCTACTCCACTGTAATCTCAGGGAGATAAGACCTGTATAATAAACCTAATTATGCCTAATGATTAGGATGACATGATCAAAATGAAACAAATGCTCCTAACTAGACATATGTGAATGGTGTTTGCATGAATGCAGAATTTTATTTTTCCGAGAATGATCTCGCTTAGGTTGTCATTACTCGAAGTTTACTAAGGCTTTGTGACTGACGTGCTTCAACGCCTTCTCGCTTGACTGACTTTTCTGAAGAAACATTTAGCCAGACTGTCCCCATTGTAAACCTCAAAGTTATATCCACTGGGACGCCAAAATTTGTACCATCATTCTCTCACAGTAATCTAAGGGTAGAAATATGTGGCTTTTCCTCTGTCCTCTTTTATCACAATTCGGGGATATAGGATCTGAACCGTTCTGGTTTCCTACACCATTCTCAAGGTGTCGTACCAAAGTCTTATGCGCAAGTGAAGGCTCTCTTCTCCGAGGTAACCTCTTCCTATTGCCTGATGATCATTGCTTGCTTGTTCATTTAAGCTTTGTAACACGACAGCTTGTCATTTTGTTCAATCAATGTTTAGACAACAAAATCTGAAAGGATAGTCTTTAACTTAGACTCTTCCTTCTTAGATATTTCACCCTTTAAACTTGGTATTTTCTAAACAATAGTCATGTTTCAGGTCCCTATATTATTTAGAAATTTTCCAGAGTAATGTGCAAAACTTCTTTCCTGAAAGTTTTATTAGTTCGTTAATCATTATTCCTATGCAACATGCTTGCAAAAAGATCATAACAATGGATAAGAATAAAGCTAGTTCTGATCATAACTCGAATAAAACATCAAAGATGGCGAAAGAAGGTTAACAAAGAAGTGGATTGAGAATGTGCGTTTTCACAAAAAGAAAGGAAGAAAGAAAGAAAATAAAAGAATGTATTTTCAAGAATACACATAAGAACTAGGTGCCCCAGTTATCGCAGCTTGAGTTTCTCTGTACAAACTTTCCGAAGACCCTTCTGAGTTTGACATGTGTTCAGGAGATCTGCAATACTCTGTCCATGTTCCAAGACGTTGCATATCCTTTCTTATTGGTTCAAGTAAAGCAAGATAATCATATGCCCCCGATCAAAATTTGATCCGCTCAAATCCTGATGTTCCAATCCTGCCCAGTACTTGAGTCGCCTTTTCCGGGTTTTCGACTCAAGCCCTCTTTGGTCTCAAAGTGCCTTTTACGGGTTTTCACCTTAGCCTCCCCAAAGTTTTTTTTTTAGGAAGCAAAGCGCCCTTCACGGGTTTTCACTTTGGTTCCCCTTTCTTTCAAGTGAAGTATTTCTTGACGGAGTCTGCGTTTACAGGATTTGGTAAACTTTTGCCATCCATCTCGCATAGGATCAAAGCTCCACCAGAAAAGGCCTTCTTTACAACATAAGGGCCTTCCCAATTTGGCATCCATTTTCCTCTAAAATCTTTTTGCATAGGAAGAATCTTTTTTAGTACCAAGTCCCCTTCACGAAATTCTCGGGGGCGAACCTTTTTATTATAGGCTCGCATCATTCGTTTCTGGTACATTTGCCCATGGTGAATAGCTCTTAGCCTCTTTTCCTCTATTAGGTTCAACTGATCGTACCGAGATTGGATCCAATCGGCTTTATCCAACTGTAACTCAGATAACACCCGTAGAGAAGGGATTTCAACTTCAATGGGTAATACTGCCTCCATTCCATAAACCAGAGAAAAAGGCGTTGCCCCAGTAGAAGTTCTAACAGATGTTCGATAGGCAAGGAGAGCAAATGATAATTTCTCATGCCAATCCTTGTAGGTTTCAGTCATTTTCCCCACAATCCTTTTAATGTTTTTATTGGCCGCCTCCACTGCACCATTCATTTTGGGACGATAAGGCGATGAGTTATGATGCTTAATTTTAAATTTGCTACAAACTTCAGCTATTGTGCTATTATTCAAGTTCATCGCATTGTCGGATATGATCCTCTCAGGCATTCCATATCGACAAATGATTTCCTTCTTCAAGAATTTGCTGACTACTGCTTTCGTGACATTTGCATATGAAGCAGCCTCCACCCACTTGGTAAAGTAATCAATTACTACGAAGATGAAGCGATGCCCATTAGAAGCCTTTGGTGATATTGGCCCAATAACATCCATACCCCACATGGAAAACGGCCAAGGAGAGGTCATGACGTGAAGAGGTGAAGGAGGCGCGTGTATTTTGTCTCCGTAAATTTGGCATTTGTGGCACTTCCTGGCATGATCAATACAATCTCCTTCCATGGTGGGCCAATAGTACCCAAATCTCATGATCTGTCTGGCCATCGTGAAACCACTGGCGTGCGTCCCACAAATACCCTCATGGACTTCTTCCAAAATTTTCTTGGCTTCCACAGCATCCACACATCTTAACAGTACTTGATCCTTCCTTTTTTTATATAACACTTCTCCATCTAAGACATATTCAATGGCTATCTTTCTCAGAGTTCTTTTGTCATTCTCTGTCGCTTGATCAGGGTATTCCCGATTCTTCACATATTGTAGGATACTCTGATACCAAGGACAATCATCTTTTCCCTCCTCCTCAATATTGCAGCAATTAGCCGGGGTCTCAGAGATACTCATCTGAACAGGCCTCATTGCCTCAAGTCTATTCACCTGAATCATCGAAGCTAGAGTAGCTAATGCATCAGCCATTTGGTTTTCCTCTCGTGGGAGGTAATAGAAGGTGATATCGTCAAACTCCTCAGCCAATTCAAGAACTAGTTTTCTATAACCGATTAGCTTAGGATCTCTAGTCTCCCACTCCCCTTTGAGTTGGTATATCACCAACGCTGAATCCCCGTATACTCTCAGTACTTTAATGTTCCGTTCAATGGCTGCACGAATGCCCATAATACATGCTTCATATTCTGCCATGTTATTTGTACAATCGAAGTCCAACTTGCTAGCAACAGGATAATGATCTCCACTTGGGGATACCAAAACTGCCCCAACTCCATTACCCGTAGCATTTGAAGCTCCATCGAAATTTAACTTCCATACGTGATCCATTTGAGGATTTTCTTCAGTATTCGCCACATGCATCAAGTCCTCGTTTGGAAAATCGAAATTCAAAGATTCATAGTCCTCCAAGGCTCTACTAGCTAGGAAATCGGCTATTGCACTTCCCTTTATGGCCTTCTGACTGACATATACTATATCAAATTCTGAGAGCAAGATCTGCCATCTAGCCATTCTCCCGTTCAAAGCAGTCGATTCCATCATATACTTTAAAGGATCTAACTTTGAAATCAGCCAAGTCGTGTGATACAACATATACTGCCTCAGTCGTCGGGTTGCCCAGATTAGAGCACAACACAACTTCTCAATTGATGAGTACCTCATTTCGCAATCGGTAAATTTCTTACTGAGATAGTATATTGCCCTTTCTTTCTTTCCCGTCTCATCATGTTGGCCCAATACACATCCCATGGAATTCTCCAACACTGTTAGATACAATATCAATGGCCTATCTGGACTTGGAGGTGATAAGACTGGAGTATTAGCCAAGTACTGCTTTATCTTATCGAAAGCCCTCTGACACTCTTCATCCCATTCACCCGGATTATGTTTCTTTAAGAGCCGGAATACTGGATCACATTTCTCTGTCAGTTGTGAGATGAACCGAGCAATGTAATTCAGCCTCCCTAGGAAGCCTCGAACCTCCTTCTGAGTGCGCGGGGGAGGTAAATCTCGTATTGCCTTTACTTTGTCTGGGTCAACCTCGATCCCCTTTTTGCTAACTATGAAGCCTAATAACTTCCCTGATCTGGCTCCAAACGTGCATTTGGCCGGGTTAAGCTTGAGCTGAAATTTCTTTAATCTCAAAAATAACCTTTTCAAGACCTGAACATGCTCTTCTTCCGTTCTAGACTTCGCGATCATATCGTCAACATAGACTTCGATCTCCTTGTGCATCATGTCGTGAAACAAAGTCACCATAGCTCTTTGATATGTTGCTCCCGCATTCTTCAATCCGAAGGGCATTACCTTGTAACAGAATGTTCCCCATAAGGTAATGAATGTGGTTTTCCTCATGTCCCAGGATGCATCTTTATTTGATTGTATCCAGAGAAACCATCCATGAAAGAAAACAATGAATAGCCCGCCGTGTTATCTACCAAAGTATCAATGTGAGGCAGTGGAAAGTTGTCCTTTGGACTAGCCTTGTTCAAATCCCTATAATCCACACACATTCGTACCTTTCCATCTTTTTTGGGAACAGGGACGATGTTGGCTACCCAATCCGAATACTTGACTTCTTGTAAGAATCCAGCGTCGAATTGTCTTTTGACTTCTTCTCTTATTTTCAACACAATGTCAGGTCTCATTCTCCTGAGCTTCTGTTGAACGGGTTTACAATCCTCCTTTATGGGCAGACGATGCACCACAATGTTAGTACTTAGCCCAGGCATATCTTGGTACGACCACGCGAAAACATCTTTGAACTCTCGGAGCAAATTAATGAGGTCTTGCCTTGTCTTTGCGGTGATTTCAGTTCCAATTTTCACCTCCTTTCCATCCTCTAGGCTCACTATTTCTAATGATTCCCTATGAGGTAGGATATGCTTATCCTCTTGTTCCACCATTCTTAACAAGTCCGGAGATGCATCATAATCTTCGTCATTTTCAAAGTCGTGGGATCCCTCTAAACACACTTCTTGCTCAAAAATAGGCTCCGCGTTTGAGGCAGCGTCACTCATGTCATTGATATCTGAAGACCTATGAGGGCATATCAAAGAATATACCAAGAATATATAAATTTATGAATATGTTTGTGCAAAAGAATTACAAATGAAAGAATTATTTGTAAGACAATCAATCAAATGGAAAATATAAAAGGAAAAAAAAGTGACTGATCGAGATGAACGTAGACACGTATTTCATTAAAATAATGATACTTAGGCCCAATGCCTATTTCACAAAAGATTTCATATCGTTTCTAGGCCAACAAACAACAGGAATGTTTTGAGCATTACTCTGAATAAGCCCTAAAGACTACAGGGATTTCTTCAGCAGTCCAATTGTTTAGCTCGCTTCCAGGCTCATAAGGGCAGATCTCCAACAAGGCCCTCCTTTCCGTTGCTTCTATGGCGTTGGTATAAACATTTTCCAACATTCTTCCCATGCCGCTACCGGACACTCCACATTCAGAATGAATAAATCCTCCCGACACAAAAGATGCAGATATGTGGGGAAAGGTTAAAGGCTCACACTTAGCTTCATGTCCATTCAAACGCGCCCTTCTTTTCTCTTGTCTCTTCTCTACTTCTTTCTTTTTCTGCTTCATGTCTGGCTTGTACCCTAAACCAAATCTATCAAACTTTTCCTTCGGCATTGGTGCCTCAATCCTCCCCTGAAGATATTTTCCCAATCCTTTCCCGGGTAAGGCTCCTCTTCCTACCATCAATCGCAATCCCATCTCAGTGGTCCTGGATATTTTCGGTACTGGAATTCTATTTCCCTCCGCAATAAACATCGCGTTCACAAATTCTAACGACCGAAAAGAACATTCTAGTGCCTCATCGTTGATGTCCACATAAGGTGCATCGCTAGTCATCATTGCGATAATATCCTCCTCTGCATCTATCGTTACCAACCGATCCTCCGATACCAACTTCACCTTCTGATGTAATGATGAAGGTACTGCCCCTGCTGAGTGTATCCACGGTCTCCCCAATAGACAGTTGTAGGAAGGTTTAATATCCATTACCAAGAAATCCACCTCATAAGCGACTGGGCCAATCCTTAATGGTACCTCAATTCTCCCCATAACCTCCTTTTTTGTTCCATCAAATGCCCTTACTATGCTCTGGCATGCTCTCATGTGCGAACTGTCTATTGGTAATCGACTAAGAGTGGACAAAGGCAATACATTTAGTGCAGATCCATTATCAACCAAGGCCCCCGGGAGTGTGTACCCTTTGCATCGGACAGTAACATGCAGGGCTTTAGTAGAACCTCTTCCTCCGGATGGTATTTCATCATCATTGAAGAAGATAAAATTGTCAGCACCAATATTGTTGATCAACCGATCCAGCTTGTTTACCGAAATATCGTCAGCCACATATGTTTCGTTTAGCACCTTTAAAAGTGTATTCCGATGTACTTCTGAGTTTAGGAGTAAAGCTAATACAGAAATGCGGGCTGGATGTTTGTGCAGTTGCTCTACAACACTGTATTCACTGTGTTTCAAAAACTTCAAAAACTCCTTTGCCTCCTCTTCTTTTATTGGTTCATTTACCAATGGCTCAACTTCCACTGCTTTCCCTTTCCTCTGTTCTTTCTTCCAATTCTCTTCCCTGGACGACTCTGCTTGAGCTTCATGTCTTTTTCCATTGCGCGTGTAAGAACCTATTTCCTGGTTTCTTTCTGCTTCTTTTCCCAAAATGGTCACATTACACTCGTAATTCCACGGCACCATTTTGTTATCCCTATAAAAGAAATTTGATGGTTTCTGGACTACAATTTTCGGTGTTACCTGAGCCCTAACCTCATTACCCTTAGGGCGTGAGATAATGACCACAGGATGATTTATTTTTGGAGCCTTTGTTCCCAACTCTGTCGCGCATATGCTCCTCATTTCTTTCGCATCTTCATAAAACCTCATCTCCTTGTTATCCATCATGCTTTGAACCAAAGCCTTGAATCCTTCACATTCTTGGATTTCATGCCCTTTTTATGGTGAA
Organism: Gossypium hirsutum; assembly: GCF_007990345.1. NCBI lineage: Eukaryota > Viridiplantae > Streptophyta > Magnoliopsida > Malvales > Malvaceae > Gossypium > Gossypium hirsutum. The sequence continues at coordinate 9,019,597 of NC_053437.1, read as the reverse complement.
ATTCACAATAATTTCCCATCTCATGCCCTTCCTCAGAATCTGAAATAACCAACCCTCTTTTCGCCATTTCTTTCCAGACCCGTTTCAATGGAGTTTTTACTTCAGCAATGTCAGTCTTGACTTCTTCTCCCGTACCTTCGCTAACCATATTCACCCCCTTATCTGCGTGATTAGGTAACGGATTCTTTGCGTTAGGTGAGTCGTCAAGTTTGACAACACCTAAATTGATAAGTCCTTCTACTACTTCTTGAAGGCAGTACAATTTTCTATCGAGTGCCCAGAAATTCCCGCATGATAATCACATTGCGCGTTCGTATCATACCATTTTGGATACGGGGGTTGTAGAGGACTCAAGTAACGAGGAGCAACAACATGTGCATCGAATAAAGTCTGATACAACTCCTTGTATGACATCGGGATTGGCGTGAATTGGGGCTTTTCAGTAATTTGCCTAGCTCCCGACTCTTGTCTTGATGATCCCTGTTGATTAGCAACCACTTTCTTTGGTTGATTCACGGTAATTGACCTACCATAAGCATTCACATTATTCACTTCATTTTCTCTTTTCCTCGGGGGTGCCCTCCTATTATTTTCTCCTCCATCTATTTTTCCACTTTTAATGGCATGCTCAATCATTTCACCATTCATGATTATATCCGAGAAGTTTTTTGAAGCGCTTCCCAACATGTGAGTGATGAACGGGGCTTTCAAAGTATTAATAAAAAGCGTCGTCATCTTTTTTCCAAAAGTGGTGGTTGCACCTGAACCGCCACCTCTCGCCACCTCTGCGCATATTGTCTGAAGCTTTCGTTTGATTTCTTCTCTAAATTTTGCAGAGTTATCCTGTCAGGCATCATTTCTGAGACATGATTGTATTGTCTCAGGAAAGCCTGTGCTAAATCCCTCCAAGTAGCAATTTTAGCTCGGCTCAGCTGATTGTACCACTTTGACGCCGCTCCCGTAAGACTTTCTGAAAGCAGTGTATTAATAATTGATCATTATTAATATGCCCCGTCATTCTTCTACAAAACATAGTAATATGGGATCCTGGGCAACTAGTCCCGTTGTATTTCTCGAATTCTGGCATCTTAAATTTGTAAGGGAGCACCAAGTCCGGAACCAAGCTCAGATCCTTTGCATCTATTCTATAGCTTTCGATGCTTTCTATTGCCCTAAACTTTTCTTCTATCCATTTCCATTTCTCCTCAAATTGTTTTGGAAATTCCTCCTTCGCCTTGTCCTTTTCAACCATCTCATCAAGATCTGGGACAGCAATATTATTCGGGCTATCACCGAGATTAAAGCCCGCTCCGGGTTGAAAATTCCTTGGGATTGAAGCATCGCCTTGGAACTGCTGGGGCCTAACCGACACAGAGGGTCTCCGCGGATGCAGCTCAGTCTGTACTTGCGCATGCGGAGGCGTGAAACCTGGAGGATAAAGTGGTTCACCATTGTTTTCTTCTTCACTAACAATCACAGGACCTTTACCCTTATCTACTCCCTTCAATAATTGCGTCATCTTAGCCACCAGATCATTTTGGGACTCCTCCATCTTTTGCACCATGTCACGCTGAATCTTTTCCATTTGCTCTTTCATTTGCGCCTGCAACTGGTCTTGCATTTCTTTTTGAAGTCGCTCTAGCTTCTCCAACCTTTGGTCCATAATTTTTGCCTTAGCTCGGGTGCCGTAACTTTGTTGGTTTTCCAGGTTAACTGAAATGATTTTATTCGATTAGGTTTTTTTTTAAATGGTCATTAATGCATATGATGTGATGCAATGCATGAAAAGAATGCAAAGAAAAAGAGGCACTGATTCTAATTCAACTTTATTAGAAAATTTACTAAATAAAGAGTTTCTTTACATAAAATAGACTACATATATGGCTTTGCCCTTACACTCAAAGCCTTAACCTTTCTAAGAAGCCAAGCTAATTCTCGGCCCCTGTCCGACTCTAACTCATATTTCAAACTTAATAGATCAGCCTGAACCGCCAGGGTTTGCAGATGATCAGCTACTTCGCGCACTTGAGCCACCGCCTCTCCCATAATATAATCTCTTTCTCTAATCTGCTCTTGAGACCGACGGAATTGTCTTTGCCACTGCTCATTATTTTCTTCCAGAAGCTCTATCCGGATTTCACTATTTTGCAATGCATTCTCTAGCCCTCCTATTTGTCCTTTTAATTCTTCAATTTTGTCTAAGCTCGCCCTTAATTCAACCGTAGCATTATGATTACAGTACTGGTGAAGCGATCTTTCTAGTTCAGTTATCCGGACCTTCAACTCCGTCTTCTCGTCTTGGCAAACTAGTAGACTCTTTCCCAAGGCGACTTCTCGAGTCCGAGTATCCTGAAATTTCTTTTCCCATTGATTAGCTTTCGTCTTTTCCTCCTGAATTTCTTGTCGCCATTGTTCTGGCGTTTTACCCAAGCCAGCAGCTCTTACCAACCTACGCAACTTCTTGTAATCTGTCTTCAGGCTGTCCAAATCTTCTTCTGCTTTGTTCTTTCCTTTTCTCAATTTATCGGCCTCTAATCTTTGAATGTCCACATCCAGTCCTAACTGCATTTTTTCTTCCTCTAGTTGTTCTATCTTCTTCCCCAATTCTAAACTCCTTTTTTCAAATTCTTGTTTGATGATTTCTATCTCAGAAGGCAAAACTTGTAAGTGTTCCTCTAAAGATCGAGCAGTTTTTACATTTGACGCCGGGATGTTGTCGTTGATCCTTTGATCACGTCACTGACTATACTCGGGGGTAATTGTCGGACCCACGGCTAAGATCTTCATTCGACGAGTCTGGTTCCAGGCACTAGATATTTCTCGAACCTTCTTCTTGTAATTGTCCTCCCTATAGGAAAAATCACAATAGGCCAACCCCTGCGTTGCTGGTATGAATTGTCGTGATCTATACTGTCTTGATACGAGTAGAGGAGCATATCTGATAGCTCCCCATATCCCGAGCAGCGGAACCCAGTCAAAATCTCCACATAGGTACAATATCTCATCAGGAATTAACCAAGGAGCCCTCCATTCGATATCTTCATCCTGGAGATTCTGGAGTATCTCTATCCATTTTTCTTCTGAAATATCATCCCGTCTTGGCGTGGCCACCAATTCTCCTAGAGGGGAGTAGCTATCAGAGAATACCCGATAAGAGACCTTTTCGACTTTCCAGAAGTGGCTATGGAACCATGCCAATAAGAGCTGCGCGCATCCAATAAACCTTCCCTCCCCTACTTTTCGACACGCATTCAAGGATCTAAAAGTTTCAGCGAGTATTGTCGGAACCGGTGTAACCCCTTTACTAAGCCGATCAAACAAATCAGACACAGCCTCGTCTATGTGTCCTAAAGCTTTGGGGAAAACCACTAGTCCATAGATACCTAAAGTGAAGACATCGACCCTTTTCTTTAAGTCAGGATGTACAAGCACCAAATCTCGCAAACTTTTCCAAGGAACACATTTACTGTCGCCCTTCTGTTGGATCCGGGCAGCGACCCACTGCTCGCTCATCCCAGTGATGTTCATTAATTTCTTTAACAACGGAGGGACACAAGCAGCTCTGGAATAAGCCTTGTCGACTTGAATCTTTGGGCACCGAAGCAAGGTCGTATACTCCTCCACAGTAGGCGTCAAATCTACTTTCCCAAAAGTGAAACAACTGTAGGCAGGATTCCAAAACTGAGCAAGGGCTCGGAATAAATACTTGTCCACTTTGACACTAAGCAGATAAGGTAGGTCACCGTAGTTACAATAGAACAGCTGCTTGGCCTCGACATCCCATTGATCCCAGACTTCTTTCATTTCTCGAAGGTCATTCTGGATTACACTGATACGGGTAAAATCCCACAATTCTGACACGTACCCTTGGTAAGACTATCGCCTTTCTCTCGTTGTGTCGTTTCAGCCCATATTCGCACAGCCACATTATCCTCTACTTTATCAAAAAACCCCTTTTCCATGATAAGCTTTCTACCCAGAAACTGAACGTAAATCGACACCTCTTTTAGAATGAAGATGCCATGCAATCACAAACAAAGTAAATTAGCATTAAACACAGAATAAGATTTAAAATAAGCGGCAATCATTCATTTAGGTAAGCACTAAAATTTGGAGTAGCTCTACCTAGGTCAGTTCCTATGGCTCATTACATGTGATTTGGTTCTAAAGTAGGGTACCTGAACCAGCAGATTCCTCGATCCTCACCCATTATAGGCTCATACGGACCGAGTTCGATTCAGGGGGATACATTTCCCTATGGCCATGCGGAGATGAAAATCTCACGAAGACATAGGTACGGATATATCCCGAAAGCGATTCACTATCCCATGCGGAGGTGAAAACCTCACGAAGGCGTAGCTTCTCACTCCCACTTAAAAAGGGTATGACCAGCGGTCATGCAATGCAATGTGCAGAGGTATAAAATAAAATACAGAACACGATAAAAAATATAACTCAAAACAAAAGAGATGCAATGAGAGGATCGTAAATTTAAATCGAATTTTCCACTTTCAACAGAAAGACAAGAAATAATCAACACGTGGCTTGACTCTCTTATTGTCCCCAGTGGAGTCGCCAAGCTGTTGACACCATTTTTTAGGATGAAAAATGGGGTTGACTTGGGTTTTGAAAAAAAGAAACGGGAGTCGCCTCCAATCCTCTTTTTTTTATGAGGTGCGATTGGATCACCTCGAAGAGGGGTTGTTTTTAATAAACGGTTTGATTTTATTAAAACAACAAGTTTGGTCCACGAAATTCAGAAAAACGGGTTCGGGAGTCGGTTACGCACGAGGAAGGATTAGCACCCTCGATACGCCCAAAATTGGTACCTAGTTGATTACTTAATGTCTTAATGTCAAAAATTGAGAACCTTGAAGAATTTTAAAAATACGACCCTTGTATTAAAACGTTGAAAATTTTCAGGAAAAAGGGGATATTTGACGTTATTCGAGAAAGAGAATCATATCCAGTAAGTTAGGACACAATGTCTCAAATTCCCGATACGCGGATGAAAAATGCTTATTTAAAAGATATTTTATTATCTTGGTTTTAGAAATAAATCAGACCCAGTAAGTTAGGGCACGATCTTTTCTTAATTCCCGAGATCGTTTAAAAACTTGAGTTTGAAAAGATTCGTGTATTTAGATTTATTATGAAAATCGAAACCCAGTAAGTTAGAGTACGATCCTTTCGAATCTAAATACGAAATATTTTTAAAACAAATTTTGTTATATCGAGTAAAATAAAACACGAAAATCGTAGTAAAAAATGTGAAAGCAAATTACATTGTTGTTATACGTGGTAAAATCATAATACACATAAAAATAAAAAATAATACGAGCAATAGCAACAATATAAAATAAATAGAAGTCATACCTACAATCATATAAAATAACAATATATATAAACAAATAAATTAAAACATTCATTCAAATAATAACGAAAATGAAATAAATAAGTAACAAATACAATTAAATATAAAAAGATATATATAGACATAAACTAAAATATGTATATATATAAATTAACAAAATGTATAAAGTATATTTTAATATATAAAAGAAACGATAAATGTGTATATATAAAAATATGTACATATATATGGGTGTATAAAACTATGGAATATGAAAATAATAAAATACATATAAAAGTAAGTATATATATATGTTGAAAAATAAAAGAAAGTATGTATGTACAAATTAAAGTTTAAAAATAATGAAAATATACGTATGTATACGAATAAATACGTTAATTTTGATACATGTAAAAAATATATTGAAAATGTATATATATATTTATGTAAATTAAGATATACAAAATATGTATGTACGTGCATATAAATATATATATACTTATAAAATAAAAGGATATGTATGTATATAAATTAATAGTAATATGTGTGTATATACGGATTTATAAAAAAAGTATATTTTAAACTATAAAGATTATATATAAATATGTATATATTTAGGAAAATGAAAATATATATATAGATATATAGATATGTACATAAGTTGTAAAATATATAAACTATATAAGTATATATGTTATAAAAACAATGTATGTATATCACAAAAATATACGCATGTATATGTATATATGTGCCGAAAATTTAAATAAAATAAATATAAACAAATAGGTAATAATAATAATAATAATAATAATAGGACTAAATCAAAACGGAAACGAAATCTCAGGGCTGAAATCAAAAATGAAATAGAGTAAAGGATTAAAATGTGAGGCGCGCGAAAAGGGAAGGACTGAAAAGAGAAATATTCCCTAGTCCTAGAGTGCAACGTTTCAGCGCAAAGGACCATACATGGTCAAAGGACCTGATTGAAACAGAAACAAAACTCGCGGCCCAAATCGAAAAAAATAAAAGGTTTGATTGCATTTCAACGCAAGATGGAGGGACTAAATGCATAAATTACCCATTAAGGACAAGCATGTGCAAGATTCCCCACTAATGTGCCGTTCATGATTGAAAAAAAGACCAAAAATGTTTTATATTTTTATTCTTTCACTTTTTGAATTTGCTAGAGGAAAAAGGCTCTGCCTTCTTTCAAACCACCATTTTTTTCAAACACCCAACACTTGGGTTTCTTAACACCTTGAGTGCCACCACGCCACCAAGACCGACGGCCGACGATGGAAGAAAAACCCCGGCGGCACGGTCACGGCCAACTCCGGTGAGTTTCTCCTCTCCTTATTTCTTTTGTTTTTATTTTCGTAAGTAGAAAGAAATAAAAAGAAATCAAACTAGATGTAAAAACACACAAAAATAAAGAAACGAAAATTACTTCTCCGATTCAAAGTTTATGTTTTTATTGTTCTTGTGTCCGTAAAAAGAGAGGAAGAGCCCCCTTTGCCGGCCATCGACCACCGCACCGGTCGCCGGACGCCGGCGACGACGCCGCCGTTCGCGGTGGCCGGAAAACCAAAAAAAGCTCCCTTTTTCTCCTTTTTGCGAATAGAGTCCAGATCTGGGGTTAGAAAAGCCGAAATCCCGATGAAAAGGGCCAAAATCGAAAGAGACCTTTCGGTTCTTCCTCTTTCCACCGCCGCCGGAAACAGGTAAACTCCTTTTTACTTTTATTTTTTTATCTTATATATATGTGTGTTGATTGAATGATAATAAAAAAAGAGAAAGAAATACTATAGAAAAACCGAAATAGAACGAAAATAAAGAAAACTAAAAAAAACACAAGGTGAATCACCTTCTAAAGCCCCCTTTTTTATTTCTTTCAATTTTTTCAAAAGCCGAATCTTCTCTTTTTTGTTACAAAAGTCCCCCCTCCTTTTTTTTGTTTCTCTTTTTTTTCCCCCTCCATGGTCCGATTTTGCTTGTGGCTTTTATAGCCAAAAATACAATATTCTGTTAATGTTTATTGCTCCATTTTTTGTCCTTTTCCTTTGCTTGTTTGCAGGTGCGGCAAAAGGCATGGTGGTGGCAGACAGCATGGGAGAGTGGGAGTGGTGCTGGTGGCAGACAACATGGGAGAATGGGAAGAGGCAAGTGGGAGTCTAGGGTTTTGGGATTGGGCTTGGATGTTGGGCTAGGTTGATTTTAGGTTTTGGGTTTTATTATTTGGATTATTTTGTTGGTATGGGCCCGGGCAAAAATGGACTTTTACAATTAGTACTAATAATACCAATAACCTTGGTACTAATTTAAAATGTCATAACAATAAAAATAACCATTAACATTTTTTTGACAATTTTACCCTTCGTTTTCTTTCTTTATTTGAGTAATTTTGCTTTCAACCTTTCAATCTCAAGTCAAAATACTTATGTTTTTAACTTTAAAAAAATAACGGTGTTGAAATGGTTCAACCATAACAGGAAACGATTGTGCTTTACCAATAGCAGCGGATTTAGGAGATAGTGTCTTTGATGGAGGATACAAAGCAATTGTTACCCTCAAAACTGGTAGTGATGGCATCATCTATGTTTTTGTAAGTCCGTCCTTGTATTTCCATCTCTATTTACAATGAAGTGATGAAAGTTTGTGGTTTAATTCCATGTCAAATGTCATGTTTTAAAATTTTAGATAAACTATACTAATAAACTATTAGTAAATTTATGTTTTAATCACTTAACTTTGAAAAATTACAATATAATCGCTAAACTATTCGAAACTTTTCATTTAAGTCGTTACACTATTCGAAAGTTTTTATTTAAGTCATTAGGTTGTTAAGTTTATTATTATTTTTTAAAAAAAGCCTGGCTAGCAAGCTCCAAGTAGACCTGATCATGGGTCAGACTAGTCCGATGAAAAATTTTAGGCTCATTTTATATGCTTGGCTAGAAAAATGGGTCTAAAATTTTGCCCAAGCTTGATCCAGATAAATGATGCTAAACCCGAGATAGGCCTGTCCGTATTAAAATTTTTATATTTTTATATAAAAATAAATTTTAAAAAATATAATACATCAAATACATTGATGTTAGATAACAACTAGCAGTTAGCTAGTTTGTTAAGTCAGTTAGTCTGTTAGTAGTTAGGTGACGTCAATTGGTTGTTAGCTAGTAGTTATTAGTTTGATATAATAGTTACTACTCAATGTTGTATAAAAGGGTGCTAATGACTTGTGCTAATCAAGATAAGAAAAATGATTTGTTTCTTTATGTGAGTTTCTGTCATTTGCTGATATGGTATCAAAGCTGAACCCTTTTACTTTCGCGTCGCAAAAGGTTGCTACCTTGATTGATGATAGCAACTTTTTAGCATGGAAGCAACATGTTCTACTCGTGGTTAAGACTTATCATCTTCAGCATTATCTTGATGGTACAGTAGTTGTTCCCCCTTCAACAGTTGTTGATGATGACAGATCGTTAGTTGAAAATCCTACATTTGTGCAGTATGAGTAACAGGATGCTACAATTTTTGCGTGGCTCTTATCCATAATAAGTCCCTCCTTGCACAATAGATTAATTGGTGATTCTTCTTCTGTATCTATGTTGTGGTCTGCATTGAATAGGATTTTTGGGAGTCAGTCAGCAACAAAGGCCATGAGGTATCGTTCTTTACTCCATAACTATCGCAAGAATGATATGAGTATGTCTGATTACTTGGCTAGTATAAAGTATCTCTGTGATTGTCTAGCTAGATGTGGTCTAAATGTTTTTCAAGAAAAGCAACAATCTGCTATTCTTAATGGACTTCCACCAGAGTATGATCATGTGGTCTCCATCATTACCCCAAGTCAGACACCATTTGATCTGCAAGGGATCGCCACTACCTTGTTGGATGTAGAGGCTCGTCAGAATGCTCACCTTACTCAAATGACAATTACTGCTAATATTGCTACACAGACTCTAGTAGCTACAACTTAGGTACCTGTGTAATCGTTCTCTAAACCATCAGTACCTCAGTCTTTTCGATCTGGAAGAGATGGTTTTAGCAGGGGTCGTGCTTGAGGAAGATTTGGGTGTGGCTCTCGTCCTCAATGCCAGATTAATGATCGAGTAGGACATGTTGCTCCTCAATGCTTCTATCGATATGATGATGATGTAGACTTTTAAGCCCCATCATCATGTCCTTTTTAGGCTCCTTCTCAGCATGCAGTGGCTCAATATTGTTATGTTAAGCCTAGTTCAGGTCGTGCAGTGCAGGCTTGTTCTCCTCAGCCTATGTCATCTACATCATATGGTCCTTCTGGTCCTGAGGTGTCATATACAGAGTATAGTGGTCCTAATTCTCATGCAAATCTAGCCACCATGGTTGCTACTCCTCGAACAGTGGTTGATCAGGCATGGTACCTTGACAGTGGTGCTACTGCAAATATAACTAATGATACATCCAAACTAATGTAAGCTCAGCCATATGATGGATTAGGTAGAGTTGTAATTAGTGATGGTAGGTCTATTTCTATCTCTCAAATTGGTTCCTCTGTCTTGAATTCTTTGGCAGTTAATGATGTTCTTCATGTGCCTCGAATAGATAAAAATTTACTTTCTGTCTCAAAGTTTACTAAGGATAATAATGTTTATTTTGAGTTTCATCCCAACTTTTGTTATGTGAAGGACCTACACACTCATCAAATCTTGCTGCAAGGCACTAAATGTGGTGGTTTATATCAGTTACAACCAGTTTCTTCCTATCTAGGCTTGGTGGCTACTCATGTAACTGGAACTAAATTATGTGCTCCTAACATGACTAAGTTTGGATTGTGGCATAAAAGGCTTAAACATCCCTCAGCTGATGTTATAGTTCAATGTTTGAGGTCTTGTAATTTGTCTATTCCTAGAGCTCAGCTAGGTCACTATGTAGTGCTTGTGAGTTGGGCAAATCTCACAAGCTGCCATTCTCTTTGTCTCAAACAATGTATAATTGTTGCTAATCTTTGGGGTCCGGCACCCTACTTTTCAAATGGAAAACAATATTACATTTCCTTTGTGGATGCTTTTACTCGTCATACATGGATTTGTTTCTTGATTAAGAAGTTTGATGCTTTGTTTGCATTCCTTTTGTTTAAAAAACAAGTTGAGTTGCAACTGGGAAGCAAAATTAAACAAGTTCAGACAAATGGTGGAGGTGAGTTTAGGAGCTTTATTCCACACCTTCAAAACTTTTGCATTCAGCATAGAATTTCTTATCCACACACTTTTGAATAGAATAGACTGGTAGAACGTAGACATCGCCAAATTGTTGAGACTGGATTGGTTCTTTTAGCTCAGGTCTCACTTCTTTTGTCATACTAGAGTGATGCCTTTGCCACAATAGTGTATCTCATGAATTGTTTGCCTACAAAAGCACTAGGAGGACTTACTTTTATCATGAGGTTGTTTGGTAAACAATCAAATCTACAATCTCTTAAAGTGTTTAGATACAGATGTTATCCTCTCTTGAGGCTTTATAACAATCATAAACTGCAATTTAGGTCAGCTCCTTGTGTATTCTTGGGGTGTGCTAACAATTATAAAGGGTATAAATGTGTGGATCATCGTGGAAGAGTCTACAACTCACAACATGTGAGGTTTGCTGAGGATGGGTTTCCCTTTCAAATTTTAGTATCTAAATCTGTTCAAACTGCTAAGTCACCTTGGACACTAGCCCCTCTGCCTGTGCTTGTTTAGTCACTAAGTGTTATAATTGACAACTCATCTGCTTTTGAGGTTGGTAGCTCATCTCCCTCTAATGAGAGGTTTCAATCTGTGGAACCTGATGATACAGATCAAACCCTCGACACTAGAGTCCAGTCCTTGCTTGAGCAAGTTGCAAATGTTGAATCTAAGCATGCTGCAGGTTATGTAGATGTTGCGAAATCTTTGCCTAGTAACGTACATCCCATGGTCACAAGAAGTAAGGTAGGAGTGTTCAAACCTAAGATCTATGTTGCTGAATTAAATATGATTGAACCTAAGAGTGTTCATGAAGCCATGATGATCCCTTCATGGTAAAAAGCTGTTGATGAGGAGTATCGGGCTTTAATCAAGAATGGTACATAGGAGTTGGTACTTGCTCTAGAGTATCAAATTTTAGTAGGACGTAAATGGTTGTTTAAAATAAAGAGGAATCCGGATGGGAGTGTTGCTAGGAGTAAAGCTCAATTGATGGCACAAGGTTTTTCTTAAACTACTGGTTCAAATTACCATGAAATCTTCAGTTCTGTTGTTAAAACCAACACTGTTCGCATGGTACTTACTGTAGTAATGTCTCAGTAGTGGAAAACTCGCCAAATAGATGTGAACAATGCCTTCTTAAATGGTAAGCTACTTGAAGAAGTGTGTATGAGGCAGCCTCTTGGGTTTGAGGTTTGTGATTTTGAAGGTAATCTTCTAGTGTGTAAGCTAAAAAAATCACTATATGGACTTAAGCAAGCCCCTCGTGTTTGGTTTGATACACTTAAGAACTTCTTGACTGATGCATTGGGATTTCAAAGTTGTAAAGTTGATTCCTCTTTATTTTTTAAGAAAACCTCAGCTGGATGTGTGCTTTTTCTTGTGTATGTTGATGATATACTTGTCACAGGAGCCCAAGAAACAGATATAATTGCTATGATTCAAGCCTTGCATCAGCAGTTTTCATTTAAGGATCTTGGGGATCTTCATTATTTCCTTGGTCTTGAGGTCAACAGAGGAGTGAGTGGTATACACGTATCATAGTAGAAATATACCCGTGAGTTGTTGGAACGGGCAAACATGAGCAATGCTAAGCTAGTGGCTACTCCAATGGTTTGTGCGCCTACACTATCTTCACTCACTAGAACCAAGCTGTCAGATGGAACTTTGTATCGACAGATTGTGGGTGGATTGAAGTATCTGTACTTAACTCGATCAGACATTTCCTTTGCTGTTAACAAGGTCAGTCAGTATACGCACTCTCCTCATGATGAGCATTAGTGTGCAGTAAAGAGGATACTAAGATATGTTAAAGGCACTACTGATTTTGGCTAAAGTTTCAACCATCTGCAATTACCTTGACAGGCTTCTCTGATGCAGATTGGGCAAGTTCATTGGAGGATAGGAAAACAACATCTGGTTACTGTGTGTATTTTGGAGCTAATCTTGTTGGTTGGTCCTCCAAAAAGTAGACTGTTGCATCTCGTTCTACTATAGAGGCAGAATATCGAAGTCTAGCCAATGCCACTTCTGAACTTGCTTGGTTTCAATCTTTGCTTACAGAAATTGGAGTTATGTCTATTGGAGTGCCAACAATTTGGTGTGGTAATGTGAGTGTTATCTCACTTGTAGCAAATCCAGTTCTTTATGCTCAAGCCAAGCATATTGAGATTGACTTGCACTTTGTTCGTGATAGAGTGTTGCGTAGTCAACTACAGGTTAACTTTGTACCAGAGAATGATCAGGTTGCAGACATTCTTACTAAGCCTTTGTTTGTTGGGAGCTTTTAACGCTTTAGAGATCAATTAAGTGTTATATCTTTTACTGATTTTGAAAAATAGAGTAGGGAGGTTGTTAGATAACAACTAGCAGTTAGCTGGTTTGTCAAGTCAGTTAGTATGTTAGTAGTTAGCTGAAGTCAATTAGTTGTTAGCTATGTAGTTATTACTCTGTTATGATAGTTACTACTCAATGCTGAATAAAAGGGTGCTAATGACTTGTGCTAATCAAGATAAGAAAAATGAGTTGTTTCATTATGTGAGTTTTTGTCATTTGTTGATAATTGAGAACATTAAAATAAATATTTTCCAACAAATTGAAAATACATTAAAAAAACCTTTTATACTTAAATAACACTAAGATAGTTGCAATTTAACATGCAAATGCCTCTAAAATAGTAGTAAAATTAATAATAAAATAAAAGTTAAACAATATCTAAATAATAACAACAAAATAGTAGCAATATAATAGTAAAATGACAACAAACAATAGTAAAACAGTAGCAAAACAGCAACAGAAATTTTTTTAGCCAAATTCGGGCCGAGCCCGAGCCAAAAAATCTTACCCAAGGCCCGGCCCGTTTAGAAAACATACCTTATTTTTACCCTCGCACTTTTCAAGCCAGCCTTCGAGGATAGGCGGGTGGCCTGACCTATGATCAGGTCTAACTCCAAGCGACAATTCGATGATCGGTACGTTGGATCAATACCCATTGACGAGTAGAAGAACATACCTTAGATCCAAGTCGACCTAACGACCAATGTTGGAGATCAGGAAAAAAAAGTTTGGATTTTGGTTCACAGATTCATGATGTTCAAAATTGTTTCATGAAAAAAACTAAAGTGTAGAGAAAAAGAGAAGGATGCAGGTCGTAGGAAAAGACGACCATACAACAAGAAGTTTAATAGCCTAGTGACTTAAATGAAAACTTTCGAATAGTTAGTGACTATTTTTTAACTTCTTGAAGTTAAGTGACCAAAATGTAAATTTAATAATAATTTAGTGACCTTGAATATAGTTTACCCTAAAAGTTTTAGTCTCCGAAACGGTGTTGCTTCATTCATGTCAATTAAAAATTTGCACACATCAACTCGAACAAAATTCCCTTGCCTCATGTTTGTGCCCCTCCAATAAATTATTGAGATGTGGACTACATAATTATACACTAACTGAGTTTTGTCGTCAACGTTAGTTACTCTCCAGTTTTCTCTCTAGATTAACTTTCCAAATCCTTTCCAAATCCATTACCCTGCTATTGAAAGTTGCTTTAACATACTTGAGGTTGCAGGGTAATGAATCAAACAAAGTTGGGTAACTTCAGTGATAGCTTATCTTGGAGACTTTCTTTGGCTTGGATAATCCAACTTTCAATTAATTTTTTCATATTTGTTTTAACAAACCAAGTCTTCTTCGAATCAATTAACAAGATCTTCTTTCTTCGTTTTTTAATAGCACCATGGCTGGCTTTTAGCCTCCATTATTTCAAATATATGTACTTCTTTATAGATAGCATAGCACAAAATCAAAAAGGCAGAAAGAAAGTAGAAATACTTGAGATCCAACTATACTATTGCTTTATAATTTTACCAGCATATGTAACAAGAAGATTAGATCAAAGGCAAGAACTACTAAAGTTTAATTGGCTTACTTCTAATAACTCCTAAAAGGTTGTGTTTCAGTTGAAATTTTGGATGGTAATATTTTCTTAATTGAAAAGAGATGTTTGGTCAATAAAATTGCTTATAAATTACCAGATACTGAAGCCATCAACTTTAGTTAAAGTAACTTTGAATAGTAGGTGAAGGAGATGGAGATTAATTGCTAGGTTTGGTAAAAGAAAGTCAATTCCTTCCTCAATCCAGAGTTCAGTTGGTGTATAATTTTTTGGAGGGTAGAGAAATTTTAATTTTTTACGTGGAATCCCAATATCTACAGAAAAAAAACACCAATCTCCCCCACAAATTTTCTTTTTATATTAATTTTTATTCGTATATCCGTAGAAAACCACATTTCTATTTATTTATATTTTACTTGGACGAAATTTTTTTTTTTTTAAACTCAAAAGAATTCAACCGATCAAGAACCGCAATTAACCCTTTAAAATTTGACAAGACGAAAGAGTTTTTGATGTAAAGCTGTCGAGAAACGAAGTCGCCTTTCAAAAATATCAAAATGTTAAGTTATTTTCACGGTTATGAGAAATTGCCAATTGTTAGGACTGTCATTTTTATTTTTATTTTTTGGAATATTTGTATAGAAATTAATAGATACGTCGTATTTAGCATGCAACTTAAAGCCAGATGTACATTTGTTTTTTCTTTGTAGTTGATGTTGCAGATAAGCTCTCTTTATAGGACTCTGCATGCAGTCACTGTATTCAGCTTCATGTAGACGATTAATGTCGTGTGCAACACTACAATGACTGAAAGTCTCCGGTTTTGAAAGCAGAAAAAGACCCTTGAACAAAAATTGCAGATTGGGTACGTGGAATCTATGAAAATGTTGATGATCGTGATGTACATATATATAAATATTTGTTGAGGACCGGCCGTGTTAGACTCTTAACACGTCATGATTATCATGTCGAGAATTAAAATCCAACCAAATGGAATTCACTGAATCAGACTGGTATAATCCAGTCCTTTACAACAGTTGAAGTTGTAGTTGTTGTGATATTGTCAGTTATTAAAGACCATATAGGATTTGGGTAAAGTCAATTTGGGTTAGCTCGAACACGTAATGTAATCTCAGATGTGCAATTATGGTTCATTAATGTCCTCTCTCATTACTTAGCTATCTTGAAAATGACAGTTATATGGAATCGGTTACCTTTTATATGCCATGGTAAAATTTTGTCTATTGACAAACAAACCTTTTCGATACAAATAATTCTGTGCTTAATGATAAAATTGATGTCTTTTAATCTTAATCTAAATATACTTTGATTATTAATTCATTTAATAAGTTAATTTTATTTATATTTATTCTAATGTATGTTATTATCTTTCTTCAATAATTTTTGTTATGAAATCTTAGGATTACACTTTGTCCCATGGTTAAAGGTGTTTATGGACTAGGTCGAATAGGTCTATGCATGATATTAACGTATTTTAAGTTGTCCATGCTAGACTTGACCAGAAATATAGGTCTAAAATTTTTCTCAAATCTATCCATATTTATAAATAACTAAATTAACATTTAATAATTTTATATAAAGTCACCTTAACAATTTTAAATGTTTACATCATAGATTTACTTTTTATGTGTTATAAATTATATAATATATAAAAATAATATAATATAAAACTTTACTACCTTAAAAACGGATTGGGTTGGACTCTGGCCTTATATATTCAAGCCTAAGCCAGACCCATATTTTAAACAGACCTAATTTTTTTGTCCAAACCCATTTTTTGAGCCAAGTACTTTTGTCCAAACTCTCCCAAATTTTAAATAGTAGCTCAACCTATGAATAAGTCTACTCATAACTTTATCTAACTAGGAAAATGTGCCATTGTAATATATCCACCAAAATCACCGCATAAATGATGTTGTTTCTTGGAAAAACTCTAAAAAAATAAGAAAATAAAATCCAATTTTGTATTGGGATTTATGATATTTGTTTCAACTCTATAAATTCTTATTAGGATAAATTATAGTAGAGTTCACTCAATTATGGTTTTTTTAATCATCTAATTATAAAAAGTTACAAAATGATCATTCAACTATTAGTAAACTCAACTATGAAAAGTTACAAAATAGTCACTTAACTATTCAATTGTCTTTTATGGTCACTAGCTAGCTAACGTAAAAATAGAAACACGCAAAAATCCAATATAGTTGGGTGTTCAAAAAAGAAAATTTGAATAGTTGAGTGATCATTTTGTAATATAGTTGGGTGACCAAAAAAGAAAGGCATAATGATTTATTTAACCCTCCAACTTTACAAAAAATCTATTCTAGCCTTTCATTTAAATTTTCGCTTCTTTTAGCCTTTAAACTTACATTGTTTATCAAGTCTCACAAAAATAAATGGAAAAGTTAACATCTGTTGATGTGGCATCCACATGTGGAAGTCCACGTGTATGCCATATTAACAATTATTTAAAATTTCAAATTTTAAAAATATTTTTTTATTTTTATACAGTTTTAATAAGTTTTGAATTTTTTATATTTTGTTTTTTTTTGAATTTTTTATATTTAAAAAAATTAATTAATTGTTAACTTGACATCTATGTAGAAATACATGTATATACTATGTCAACAAAGTTAACAGAGGTTAACTTTTCCATCCATTTTGGGGTGATTTGATAAACAGTGTAAGTTTAAGGACTAAAAGAAGTAAAAAATTAAATAGAGGGCTAAAATAATTTTTTTATAAAGTTGGAAGGTCAAATAAATCATTATGCCATCAAAAAGAAATTTACTAATAATTTGGTAACACGTTAAAAAAATCAATGAGATCTTGAGCCACTTATTTTCCATCACTTGTTATTAGTTGATGACATCACAATGAAGTAATCATTTGAAAAATAAAAAAAAGTACAAAATTATAAAATTATAAAAATTATTATAAATAAAAATCCAATATATATTAAAATTTTTAAAATATAGAAAAACTAAATAAAAATTATAAAGAATTATAGAAATTTATAAGAAATTTAAAATTTTAAAAAATATATAAACAAGGTAACATTCCTAACACTTATGAGATGAGAATAGTGTTATTTCGAGATTTGCACATGTTAGAATTTTTGAATATATAAAATAGGAATTAGTAGTTTTAGTAGATAAGGTAGTTTGATACTATAGGGAATTAAAAAGAATCGAGAATTAAGATAAATTAATTCGAGGTATTGACTAAATCGTAATAATGTGAAAAATGTTAGAGCAAAAATGTGAGAATTTTTAAAAGTGTAAATGACTAAATTGAATTAAGAGAGAAAGAGAAAGGATCGGAAAGGAAATTATACCAAGAGAGTATCAACAAAACAAGGATGGAATTGTAGAGATTGATGAGGGGTAAAATGGTTTTTTCTTTAAATAGCTAATTGTGAGAAAAATCTCATCAATTGTTGGAAAGTTATGAACCTTTTAATTATGTTGAAAATTGGGAATAAATTATGGTCATTAAATTTGAAATGATGATGAATAGATTTTTTATAATATTTTAATATTTTATTTATTAAATTAATTTGATATTTTTGGTAAAAGAATGTAGAGTTTCATCATTTCTTTCTTCATTTTCACGCCACCTTCATTTATGTATGAAGAAAACTTTTGCTTTCTTTTCAAATAAATTCTCTTGAACATTTCAAAATTCTTACATGGATTTTTAGTAAAATCAATAGGGAAATCTCATAGACAGCTTAGTTTGTAAATTCAACTAGTGCTCATATTGGAAGAGAGAGAAAAGTGAAGTTAGGGTTTTGGGTAAGAGTTTAAGGTAAGAATGATAAGGTTTCATTATTAACTTCATGAGTTAGTAAAATAATCATGTTTATTTCAAGTAAAAGTGCATGGAAACACTATTTGATTATTATTTTTATATTAAATCTTGTATATTTTTCTTATGAAATGAAGAAAAAGAGAAGAGATGTGAATCTCAAGTTGGTGATAAGGGGAAAGAAGCAGCTAAAGAGTGAAGGAAGAAGAAGGAAACTCAGCCAAGCACTTGGTTGTAAGTACTATAAGAATTTTATTTTACCTAATTTAACCTAACTGTAAATTATATTAAAATGGTTATATGATTAATTTATATGTGAATATGTCAATGTTTTTTTTATGAAATTTATTAATGAGTACTGAAAATATGAATTGAATTCTAATTACAAAGCGAATAGATTAAGTGTATAGAAATAGTACTAAGAAGGGACTAAATTGTAAATTGTACAAAATTAGTTATGTGAACTAAAATATTGATAAAAGGGCTTGACCGAAGTGTGATGTAATAGTGAGTAAATGTAAAGTGATATTATAGTGAAGTTATAAAGAATAGTGAATAAGGATTAAATTGTAAAATGTGTAAAGTTTGAATTGTCTTTATTGGTTGAGTGAATGTAATGAATTTAATGTATTAAATGCCCATATAGACAAGATGTGAACTAATAGGATTTAAATGGCATGTCATTAGGAAATTTTTATGCGCGCTAGTGATAGTGGCACTTCAGTCCAATTCAATGATATCGCACTTCTTTGTTAGTGACAATGGCACTTTGGTGCATTTTGTTGACTCTACACTTTGATGTGAGATAGTGTATGCATGTTTGTGCTAGTGGTTCAGTGTTTATTCTGCCTATCCTACGTGTTCTTTTGAGTCTACAATTGGGCTAAAATTAAAAAAAAAAGGTAAGTGGACTTATTAGTAAAATTGGTAAGTGGCTTATAAGACTTTACTTTGAGATTTCTTTTTATTTTCTATTTAGTTTCATTGTATATTATTATAAACAATGTATTTATATGTTAACAGTGGTTAATTTCAATGCTAAGTTTAATTTTTGACATACTTACTAAGCTTCCACAAGTTTAACATGTAGGTAAAGCTTGGAAGAGAGTTTGATTTTGATATTTTCGTATTAGATTATGGCATGTACATAGGATAAATCAAAGTATATCTATAAGATTTCTAGTGAAAATACTTTTTGAATCTTGAATTTTTTTAGCTCTAAGAATTAGTTAAGCTTTGATAAGATATATGTTGTATTACATGATGTTTTGATGGAGTTTAATGTTTTATAATGTTTAGAAGTGTAATGGAATGACTTATGACAATTTAAAATTGATTTTAGATGTTTCAAACATGCTTTGGGCAATCTGCCTCCGATGTTGCAATGTTGAATAGCCAAGGTCACAACATTGGGCAAATCTAGCCTCAGTGTTGTGACACCAATAGTCAATATTGTGACATTAGAAGTATTCTACTCTTACTGCCACGACACCACTAGTCAATGTCATGATATTGACCCTATTTACTCTGATTTGTTCTGAAAGGGTTCTAAATAACTCTCGAATGCAACCAAACTGCAACCATATATTGGAAATGACCCGCACCACTCCAAATGAGCTTAATTATGTTAAAATGAATAATTTAAAATAGATGTTCAAGTTGCGTAGTATTAATGCCCAAATGTAACATTCCTTGCTCGTGATATATCGATCCAATCGGGGTGAGAAGTGTTACAAACAACATATATTGGCCCTTTCATTCAATTTTATTAAAATGAATATTTTAATATAACCATTTTAAATTAGGGAAAACGTAATTATTATTAGAAAACTCATTATATTAGTTTATTTTAAACTTTTTTCTTAAATAATAATAAAAATACTCCAAAATTTATTTTATGAATATATTATATACTTCACAAATGATGTGCAAAAATATTATTTTTGAATTAATAAAAGTATCATGGAGGTCATTGTATTAGAAGTCAGATTGAATTTTTCCCCATCTACTAAAAAATTGCAAATTAGCACCTGCACGTTAGATCAAAAAGTAAAATAGTCTTTCCGTTAAAAAATTCATATATTTCTACTATTAAGTGATGACATGGCTTCAGAGCAAGCCATGTCAACAAATATTTAAAAAATTGAAAAATCCTAAAATAAATAAATTTTTAATAATTATTTGAAACACAAAGTCCAAGATAGACCACTAACAAATTCAAAATAATAGAATCTATAACTTTTTGGGTAAACTACACCCATAATCACTCTAAAATAAGGTTTGTCCTATTTTGGTTACTCTAATTTTTTTCTCAGTTTAGTCACTCTAATTAAGATAATTGTCTAAATTAGTCACTGTTACTAAAATTTTCGTTAATCCACTAACAAATTGCAGATGTGGCATATTAACTCATTAAGTGACTAGCATGTGGCTTTTTTGTTTTTAGTTTTGACTAAAGCTAGTAATTAGCTCAAAACATTTTTTTGCTCTCATATCCCCGTGCTTTACTTTGTTCTCATGATGTTGGGAGTCATCGTCTCTCCCACTCGATTCCAACTTAAAAATCGTTCATCAAACCTACTAATATTTCCACCTACTACGCCACTGGACTAGAGGTGCTCATGGGCCGGGCGGCCCGGCCCGGCCCGACGGCCTGCCCAAAATATGGGAGGGTTTGGGTAAAAATATAGGCTCGAAATATGGGCTTGGGCAAAAAATGAGGCTCGATTAAAAAACGGGCCGGGCCTCGGGCACCACTTTTTTGGCCCGGGCCCGGCCCGAATATAATAAATTTTTTTATTTTTTAAATTTTAAAATACTTTTAAAATACTTTTTTTAAATTTTTTTTAATTTTAAAATATTTTTAAAATATTTTTAAAATACATTTTTAATTTTTTTTTATTTTAAAATATTTTCAAAATAATTTTTTTTAATTTTAAAAATAAATTTTTGGTATTTATTTAAAAAACGGGCCGGGCCGGGCCGGGCTTGTGATTTTTTTTCCCGGGCCAGGGCCGGGCCGAAATTTTTTCTGGGCTCGGCCCGAACCCGACCCAGCCCATGAGCAGCTCTACACTGGACCCACCGCATCAAGAAAAAGAAACAAAAGCAAGAGAAGAGAAAGAACAAAAAAAAAAAGAAGTTTTGAGCTAATTATTGAGAGGTTTGTAGCTTTAATAAAAAAAGTTTTAAAAAGTGCCACATGTTAATAATTTAATGAGTTAATATGCCATGTCAGCAATCCATTAGTGGATTAACGAATTTCTAACTGTAGTGACTAATTTGGACAATTATTTTAATTAGAGTAACTAAATTAAGAGAAAAAAAAATTAGAATGACCAAAATAGGACAAATTCTATTTTAAAGTGATCATGGGTATAGTTTTAGTGAGCAATATTTATATTTTATGTCACTTACTTTGACCACTTTCCTCAAACATTTATTGATTTTTATTATTATAAATTTACAACATATTTTTTCAAATTGGACCACTTAGTACTGGACAAGATGTGGAGCAAACAACTATTTAAAACAACCATTAAATTTTACATTAATTCTCTACTTATTTGTCTTTACAATTTTTTACATTTATAGTAATTCTTCATAATAATTATTAAATATTTAAATAAATTGTAACTCGATGATGATATTTAATTTACAATTCACATATTTATTGTATTTTTAAATAAATTTTCATTAATGTGTAACTATTCGATTTCCAATGGTGTCAAAAAATATCGTTATGGAACTCCATTTTCGTAAACAGAGATCGTAAATATTAAATAAAAATATTTACAGAGTTAGGGTATAGATGAATTGAAATTTGGTTAAGCGATTTTGCCAAAATTGTGAGTAATTATGGCTTAGGTGCTAAATAGTAAAAGTTTAATCTTTATAGATTTTTAATTAGATTAAGGTTTGGGGACTTAAATAGAAATTATTTAAAGGATTAAAATGACTAATAGACGAATTTTAAATGGATGATGGTGGGATGTGATGTTAATTACCATTAGATTAAAGTAATTAATGATTAGTGATTAATTGGTTATGATTAAGTTAATTAATTAAATTAAATTAAAAATAAACTAACTATATACTTAAGATAATGGAAAAAGATTATAAAACATCATCTTCTTCCTCTTTTCACCACTGTTCACCCTAAAAGCCATGGGAGAAAGGTTTTGAAAGCTTTATACATTCGACCACCATTTTTAGGTAAGTCCCCAACCATTTCTCATTGTTTTTTATGGATTTGAGATTATGGGAGCTTTGATTTAGTTAGTCCATGTACTAATTTGTAAAACTGTTAAAATTTTTGGAAGTTGTCATTGTTGAGAATTGAATGAAATTGGTGTCAAAGTGTTAGAAATTAAACTTAGTTTAAGAAAAAGATTAGATTGTAAAGCTAATGGTTAGTTTAGTACATTAGGGACCAAATCAAATTAAATGCAAAACTATTGTGAAATGTTGGTAGGAATAAAAAATAAAGGGTCCCTAATGAGTTTTGGTGAAATCATATTTTAATTTGAAGTCTTAAATTGAAAGTTATGCTTGTCCTAGTTTTAGGCACTAAATTGAATAATTTGAAAATATTTGAAATGCGTTTTAGCGCACTCGAACCTACATTCTCCTACACTAGTAATAATATCGATGCAAATCGAACTAAGACTTAATCATCTTAACGGAAGATAACTTAAAATAGAAAAAAATAATATGGTTTAGGAACTAAAAGCCTAAAATTTTAATTTTCATATTTTACCATTATTTATTTTAAAATTTTAATTTTCATATATAATTTCCTTTTTAAAAGTTCTTCTCACCCAAACGTGTTTATAACTTTTTTTTTTAATTTCTTTTTATTTTCAGCTTATCAATCATCAATATATTTTTATTAATTGATTTTTTTTACTTTTTCGTATATATTTTTAATTTTTATTGAAAAAGAAAACCGATGAAATTTAAAATCCAGTTTGAGGTCTGCCATCTGTTTTACCTTTGATCCAATAACAAGCCCACTGACAAAAACCGAACCCTCCAACAAAGCAATTTCCCACTTTTTTTTTTACCCAAATTTTTTTAAAAAAACACTAATCAATCATCCATTTGATCCTTTTCTTGGAGGACCCTCAAAAGTAATTTATAACTCTTTTTTTCCCCTTTAATTTCATAATTTTGGCTATGAAGCGTGGATACCCTGAATCTCTCTCTTCCTCTTTAGGTCCACCTCAATCCCGATTCAAACATAACCCTCAAGGTAAAATTCTTGTTAGGACTTGTTTCTTTTCATGGGTTACATTTGTGATTAGGTATGTTATGAACTTTGGGTTTTTCATATTTTATTCAATTGCAGTTTCCATATGGTTAAAAAATTGATGAAATATTCTTCTTTTAGTTTATTTTGTGGCTATTTGATTACAGTGCAGTTTTTTGTGACATGAGTTTTGAAGTTTATGTAAGATTTCAGAAAACGCAAAAAAAAAAAAAAAAAAAGAACGGTGAATTTTGATTGTTACGTGAAAATGAAAGTTTTTAAGAATGCGGTATTAAATGGTTTGCATCTAAGCTGCCAAATTTGTGTTGAATAAAAAGCTTCAGGTTTCCGATACTTAGAAGTTTCTTAGGATCCAGTTTAATTGTGTACTGTATTTTCTGTTTTTGGTTAATGAGTTAGGTTTTAAAGTTCGTAGGATTTAATTTGAGAGGGAAGAAAAATATTCCAATGTTTTTAATTGCTAGCTTTACAGCTTATAATGCAGAATTCAGTAGAAAAAAATTATTATAGAAGCTGAAATTGTATTGTGGTATTAGGTGATGCACAATTTCCGGAGGATGAGAGCACGAAGATTTTTGCTAGGAAAGTAGCTGATCATTATAGTGCAAGAACTAATCAGACTCTGGAAGAACGAGAAGCAAGTCCAATCATTCACTTAAAGAAGTTGAATAATTGGGTATGTTGTTGAACCATATGAACTACATTCTGCTCTTAGGATATATTTTTGAGTCATTTGTCATTCACTTTCTTCTTGATTGGACAGATTAAAAGTGTCTTGATTCAGCTTTATGCTCGTAAGGGGGATGCCGTTCTTGATCTTGCCTGTGGCAAGGTATTTTAGGACCCTTATTTGTATTTAGCTTACTTGTTTTTTGCCAAATTCAACTTATTTTTATCCTTGTGATATGTTTTGCTTTTATGTGTTTTAGGGTGGTGATCTCATCAAGTGGGATAAAGCAAAAGTTGAATATTATGTTGGTGTTGATATAGCTGAAGGCTCGGTAAAGTGCTAAAACACTCGGGGTTTCCCCCTATTTGTTTACTCGTTTTTCCAATTTAGTAGCTCCGTTAAGCCGTGGTCAACCTATCTGGTATCTGGGCCTCCTTCAGTACTAATCATAATTGTTCTGAGCCACTAATTTCTTAAGCAGCAGCATTTGTAACCGCAATCCTATTAGTGCATTTTTTTATAGATACATGTGAACTATTTGTTGCACGATTTGTTGTACTTATGATATCATGTAATAATTTTTAAATTACAGCTCTCTGAAACATGAGTCTTGTGCAATAGTGGATGGTAGTGTAGATGTTTTCTAGCTTAAAATCACGGATAAATTGTGTGCTTCTAAGGCACTAACAGCCTGCAGTCTAGATGTCTTTCTATACCTGAAAAGGAAATTAGAGACTAGAAAACAGCAGCAGGAAAACTAAATATTTCTCTGGTACCTATTTATGTCACTAGTTGCTATATTGATTTTGCATTCTCTATATATGCACAGATGGAAGATTGTCGTACACGTTATAATGGTGATGCAGACCATCATCAACGTCGCAAAAAGTTCACTTTTCCTGCCCGTCTATTATGTGGGGATTGTTTTGAGGTAATGATGTTGTCAGTAGCCACTTTGAAAATTACTAACTAGCCAGCATATTTATAGTTTCTGCGTCTCTGGATTACTTATCACATTCAATGGCATAATTAGTCATGGTCAATTTGAATAGGGTTATAAATTATCTGAACAGTGAAACAAAATTTATTTGGGCAATTGGACCTGAGGACCAACTTATTAAGGATGTACATGGTTTAGCAGGTATTGAAGGATATAGTTCTGATTTTTGCAAGTTGATGATTTTCAGGTGCGTCTCGATAAAGTTTTGGCAAATGATGCTCCTTTTGATATCTGCAGTTGCCAGGTGACTGAAGTGCTGTTGATGTTTTCTTCGATAGTTGGAATTTGGAAATTCTACTATTAAGTGTATTTTTTTTATCCTATGATAAAATTGCTATTTAACTATTTGTCGCCTTGTCTTTAATTACTTATTGTTCAGAAGTTTGACCTGGAGTTATTTAATCTTTAGTATTCTGACAGTATTTTTAATAGAGCTCTACATATGTAGAAGAGCTACCGATGCTATAAACTAGCTGTTTTCTCATGTAAGCTCTTTATATGACTGAACCATAAATGTGGCTGTAACACGACACTTTTGGATTTTGCAGTTTGCAATGCATTATTCCTGGTCTACAGAGGCACGTGCACGTCGGGCGCTGGCTAATGTATCAGCTTTACTTCGTCCGGGAGGCACATTCATCGGAACAATGCCAGATGCCAATGTGATAATCAAAAAGCTTCGAGAAGGTTTATTATTGCAACTTGCTTTAATAGTTCTTGTCCTTAAAAAAATACATAGAAAGTTTCAGTTATTTTCTTTCACTTTTCTACTCCCTCCTTCCATCCCTCCATTCTTCAATGCAACCAAGCACACCCTAAAACGATGAAAGCTAGTCTTTCTAGTAACTAACATCATGTAGTTTTATGGTTTCTGTAGACCAATTAGCAAAGCAATGAGATGGTTAAATTATTCCAAGCTTTCTTCTGCTTTTTCTTCTTTCCCCCCTGCCATTTTTGAAAGTTATGATTGTTGGCATGTTGGACTACTTTTTCTTGTTCTTGATTTATTTTCACTGTAACTATGCAGCCGAAGGAATGGCTTTTGGCAACAGCGTTTACTGGATACAATTTGATGAAGAATTTTCTGATAAAGTAAATGACATTTGTCTTGCAACTACATTTTTGGAAAGATATTGATGTTGACTACAAGTTTTATCTAATTCTGACACACTTTTACAACATGGTTCAGAAATTTAAATCTTCAAGCCCCTTTGGTATCAAGTACAAGTTTCACTTAGAGGTACAGTTTTTTATGATTCCTATTCTCGAGATTGATCTTTAATATCAAATAATGGGAACCCTATTGCTTTTAGTATTCTAATTTGAGAGAATAATATGTTCCATCCGGATGTCTTGTTGCAGGATGCTGTTGACTGCCCTGAATGGATTGTTCCCTTCCATCTCTTCAAGTCATTAGCGGAAGAGGTATGATTCTGATCGCACCAAACTCATTTTTGAGGACATGGAGGTTTCTATAAGTCAACTCTTAGCATTGTTTTTTGGGATTTATTATGTGACCGTAAATTTGTCACACTCATGCTTTCTTTGCATCGGTCTCTGCAGTATGGTTTTGAACTAGTTTTTGTCAAAAACTCGCATGAATTTGTGCACGAGTACATGAAAAGACCGGAATTTATAGAGCTTATGAGGAGGCTTGGGGCATTAGGTGATGGCAACCGAGATCAAAGTAAGTTCATCGTTTCCCAAATACTTCCAGCATTTTTATTTTCTTTTTGACCTTTTCCCACACTGATAAATTATTATCTTTGTTTCTCCATTGTGTTACACCCAGCCACATTATCTCCAGAGGAATGGGAGGTGGCTTATTTATACCTCGCATTTGTTTTAAAGAAGGTTGGTCCCATATCCTCTTATTTGCGTATTTGCTATGTGCATCATGCATTCTCGAGCTGTCTTTCGAATTCCTTTACGATACGAAGTTACTAACTTGTCGGAAAATTATGTTTCCAGCGTGGCCAACCAGAATGGACACAAGCAAATAGTAGGAAAGATAAAGGACAGATGCAAATATCAAAGGAAGATATCCTGTATATTAGTAGTGATGTTTAACAGGAAAACCTAATAAATCCCAAAGATTTTTTCTTCCCCCCCCCCCAACATAATTCATGGAAATTCAGTTTTGTAGGTTTACAAATTCTTGTTGTAACATTGCTTGATTTGCACGAAACCTTTATACACCATTTGTAATTTTGGGATTGAAAACTTGTAGCAAAGATAAATGGAAAGTGACCGAGAATTTCACCACAACTAAAGTAATGAAGCCGATTAGCCTTTTCATACGTACCATTGTCGGGTGTACCATGTCGTGCAAGATCAATCTTTTGGAAATATTTTATATCAATAAATTGTTTTTAGTATTATTGACTTTGAAAATGACTTTAAATAGGATAAAATCATCTCTTGCTAGTAAGGGAGCAACGGGTTCTACCACGTTTAAATGGGGTAATTTACCAGAAAAAGTTCTCTTTTTTTCAAAATTTATCGAAATGGGCCGATTTTTTGATTATTTACCGGAATCGTTCATTTTTCGGGAAATTGCGACCACGTCAGCGCGATGTCAGGGTACATGGCAGGACATCGCGTCCACGTCAGCGCGACCTGCTGATGTGGAAGTAAATTGCGCCCTTAAGGACGCGATTTCCTTCCACGTCAGCAGGTCGCGCTGACGTGGACGCGATGTCCTCCGCGCGTGAACAGTACCCTAACGGTCAAAAATTTGACCATTGCCCTCCCCTCCAACGGTCAAAAGAAAAAATATAAATACCCCCACCCTTTTATTTTTTATACAAACAAATCCTATCTAATTTTTCCTCTCTAATCCTCTCAATTTCCTTCCAAAATTCTCTCAATTTCCTTCCAAAATTTTCTCAATTTCCTTCCAAAATTCTCTCAAACCCATATTTAATTTTAATTTCCTCTCAATTTCCTTCCAAAATTCTCTCAAATCTATTTTTTAAAATAATTATAAATTTTTTATATTTTTTAAAATAATTTTAAATTTTTTTATATTTTCATCAATGGTCGGATCATTGATTCGTCTTGATAGCAATCACATATCGGTGGAGCAAATGAAAATGGTAAGTATTAAATTTAATTTGTAATTATTATTTAAGATTTTTTTATTTAAGTATTTTTAGATAATTATTAATTTATTGTTTGTTATAAAAGTCTGAAGATCGGGTATTGGAATGCCATATCCGGAATATGCATGCTCCTCCATCACCGTTAGTAGAGAACTACCTGCGGGAAGCGGGTTTTTGGCACGTGGCGACGGTAGGCCGAGGATGAAAGTTGGACCCGAAACTGATTAGTGCGTTGATCGAGAGGTGGAGACCCGAGACGCACACATTTTATCTTCCATGTGGAGAGTGCACTATCACTCTAGAAGATGTCAGCATGCAGTTGGGATTGCCGGTGGACGACCACCCAGTCACCGGGTTTGCCCAATCTAGCAGTTGGGAGGCGGTGTGCTACGAGCTTTTGGGCACTATTCCGGAAAAAATGGATGGAGGTAAGGTTGAGATGGGGTGGTTACGTGCCACCTTCCCCGATCCGAATGCAAATTCAACCGAAATCCAAAGAATTCGATATGCTCGATCATACATTCTTCAAATAATTGGAGGTTATCTGATGCCGGACACGTCACGGAACCGTGTACATCTAAGGTGGCTGCTAAAACTCGTTGATTTTAGAAGAGCCGGTGAATTTAGTTGGGGGTCTACCGTCTTGGCAACATTATATCGGGAGATGTGCGGAGAGACGCGACTGAGGAGAGCAACCATCGAAGGTTGCCTGTCACTACTGCAATTATGGGCACGGTTTCACTTTCCATTTCTACGTCCTCGAGTGAACCACCCATATACATTCCCACTCGTAACGAGGTAAATTTTATATTACATTTTAAAATTATTATGTAGATTTTGTAAGAATAAAAGTATGCTAAAAATTTATTTAATTAGGTGGAACCATCCGGCAAGTTATCGTGGATTACCGTCTGAACTTGAAGATATACGACTTCTATTGGACCAACGGTCAGAAGCAGAAGTAAGTATTATTGCAAATATATATTTTCATACATTCGCTAGTCGATTGATATTTAGTATTTAGTATTTAGTATTATGTATATAACTAATATTTCTATCATGTTCATATAGTTTCAATGGACACCATACGAGGATCCGACAATTCGGGCAGTAATCCCAGAAGAGTTTTTACAAAATCCGAACGCTTGGCACATGAAAGTGGTGTTGATCAACTATGCAACCGTGGAGCCCCACCAGACAGACAGAGTGCTACGACAGTTTGGATGTAGACAACTGATTCCTACAGACCCTGAGGAGTTTGACGAGCACCACAAAATCGACCTTCGGCTATTAGGTACGGATTGGCCTAGATACTGGTCCGAGTACACAGAAATATGGGAAAATCGGCATGAATATCTACCTACTCGGGAAGAAATCATCGTTCCGGAGTTAGCGTACGTTCTAAAATACATGCCATGGTTTAGGATCCATGGCAAGCCGTATTTACTTACGCCAGAGGAGAGGCAACAGCAATTACGTCTCGGAAGGGAAAGGCGCAGGCCTCTAAATCCAAGACGAGAAGACTTCGAAGGCAGCCCCTCAACGAGGCCTAGACAGTCACCCGGCGCATCATCAGCGGGCATGCAATCACCGGCCCCAACGAGAGCACCAACGCAGTCACCTGACGCAGCAATTCAACAGATGATACCCACGCAACCGCCTTTCCCTATGATGCCAGGTATGTTTCCTAGCCCTTATATGTACCCTAACCCTTACATGTATCCTTTTCCGAATACTATGGCAGGTTGGAGCCAAATGCCCCGTTCAGCTCCATTTCCTGTTATGCCGAGCGGACCGTCGACATCTAGGCCAGCGGCGCAGGAGGGATCGCACATGCCTTCGGGGAGCTCTCCTTTTTACCAATCGCCTGCAATGTATGGCTTTCAAACACCGTCGCCGTTCATGATGCAAACACCTCCACATACACTATTCTTTAAAGGTGGATCATCGTCCCAAGTCCGACAACCAGATGCCGAATCGGAAGAACCACAATCACCACCGGAGGAAGAACAACCGCCGCCAAAAGCTAGAGGAAGGAGGAATCCAGCGCGCAACCGTCGACGGCCGCCATATGGAACTGAATCTCCCAGGCATAGACATTGATTGCCGTATTTAAATTTATTATTTGATGTAATAAAATAGAAGTTTATTTGATGTAATACGCATAGAAATTTTTGAAGAACATAACTGATATTATTTGATATAATAAAATAAATACCCTAATTTAATTGAAAACCCTAACCTAACTTAATTAAAAACCCTAACCCTAACCTAAATTAATTAAAAAACCTAACCCTAACCTAAATTAACTAAAAACCCTAACCCTAACCTAAATTAACTAAAAACCTTAACCCTAACCTAAATTAATTAAAAACCTTAACCTTAACCTAACCTAACTAAAAACCCTAACCCTAACCTAACTTAATTAAAACTCTAACCCTAACCCTAACCCTAACTTAATTAAAAACCCTAACCCTAATCTAACTTAATTAAAAACTCTAACCCTAACCCTAACCTAACTTAATTAAAAATCCTAACCCTAACCTAAATTAACTAAAAACCCTAACCCTAACCTAAATTAATTAAAAACCCTAACCTAACCTAACCTAACTTAATTAAAAACCCTAACCCTAATCCTAACCTAACTTAATTAAAAACCCTAACCCTAACCTAACTTAATTAAAAACCCTAACCCTAACCCTAACCTAAATTAACTAAAAACCCTAACCCTAACCTAACTTAATTAAAAACCCTAACCCTAACATAACTTAATTAAAAACCCTAACCCTAACCTAACTTAAACCCTAACCCTAACCCTAACGTAACTTAATTTGATAAATTTTACTAACCATTAACACAATTTTTGGACTTAATAATTTTAGTTTATGTCATAAATTTTACTAACCATTAATACAATTTTTGGCTTAATAATTTTACATATTTTGATAATTTTACTAACCATTAACACAATTTCTGGACTTAATAATTTTAGTTTATTTCATAAATTTTACTAACCATTAATACAATTTTTGGCTTAATAATTTTACATATTTTGATAATTTTACTAACCATTAGCACAATTTCCGGACTTAATAATTTTAGTTTATTTGATAAATTTTACTAACCATTAACACAATTTTTTTGGCTTAATAATTTTACATAATTTTACATAATGTTAGATTTGGTAAAATGTTTTGACTGGTACTAAAAATTTGACAAGAAATTAAACTAATTTGATAATTTTACTAACAATTAATACAATTACCAATTAATAATTGAAGAAAATATAATTTTTTCTAAAATTACATTCAGCTATTGCGATTAGGGCATGATCGACTTGTATGGCCCGATTCCTACAACATCCGCACAACTTCTGTTGACTGGATGTTTCTCGGATATCCATATTGTTCTGTATTCTAGTGGAGCAAGGTCGGCCCTTTGGTTTGCGACGCAATTCTCTATCCGGTAACAGCTTAAAAGGAGCAAGAGATACAGGCGTCCACTTACATTCATCTGGGACCGGTGGGAAAACGTGTCTCCATATGTTGTACATGTTTTCTAGTTTGTAGACTTCGTCCACATAACTCATCGGATCCAGATGGAGTTTCTGACAAGCTGCAATAACATGAGCACATGGATAACAAAGTGCATCAAACTTCCCACAGTCACAAGTCCTGTTTCGCAAGTGTACATGATACTGCCCGCCAACAACACCTTGGTGCGGTCTGTCAAACTCTGTCACGCGAAACCATAAATTGTCTCGATCGTGACACACTGTATGCATGATGTTTGCCCTCGCCTTCGCTTTGTTAATTTCTTAAACTACCTTACTGCACCATACATGTCCACCCTGTATCTGGCCAGCATAAGTTGCTGCTCGCTTTGGAAATAGCGCCGCCAAACGAAAATATGTCTCTCGCACAACCGATGTTATCGGTAGATGGCGTGTTCCTTTAAGAACAGAATTTATGCATTCAGCCAGGTTCGACGTCATATGGCCATATCGTAGGCCTCCGTCGTATGCTTATGTCCACTGTTCGAAACGTATGTTACAAAGGTAGTCTGCCCCTTCTCCGTTTTGGGATCGTAAAATTGCCAACATCTCTTGAAAACGATCTTTATTTATTTCATACCCTGCCAATATAAGATAATTGCGAATATTTTATACCACTTCTACCAATAAAACTAATTAAAATTGACAAACGAAATAATACAGTTATAAACTAAATACCCATGTTGGTCACTTGTCGTCGTTCGCTCTTGGATGGATATTGCCTGTAGTAGTTCGAAGCAACGTGTCTTAGGCAATATCTATGGTGTGTGCGCTGCCACAAGCTTCCCTCTCGATCAAATGCAGCTAGTATGCCGGCGCCTCGATCTGAAATAACACAGATATCAGGTTGGGGGCAGACATGCCTCCTTAACCTAGAGAGAAAGAAATCCCAGTCATCAGATGACTCCCCCGGTGTTATTGCAAATACAATTGGAAGAATTCTCCCACCGTCGTCCTGTGCCACTGCAACCAATAGCCGATGAGTATACCTACCGAACATGAAGGTACCGTCAATTTGTACCAACGGCTTGCAGTATGGAAATGCGTCTCGACATTGCTTAAAGGTCCAAAATAAGCGTTTGAACACTTGGCATCCACATAGCAATCAGCCGTTGTAGTACGCATGTTCCGTTTCAAGGTCTGTGATGGCACCTAGGACGTATCTCTCTAGCACCTGACACCACTGCCATATTTCATTATATGAGGCGTCCCACCCACTATGTATCTTCTCCAACGCCTTTTGCTTAGCTATCCAAGCCTTGCGGTAAGAGGGCGTGTACTCTATTTGGCTACGGATATTGGCAATTATCACCGGCACTGAAGTCCTAGGATCTGCTTTTATCGTGGGCATTACCAAGCTG
Organism: Gossypium hirsutum; assembly: GCF_007990345.1. Lineage (NCBI taxonomy): Eukaryota > Viridiplantae > Streptophyta > Magnoliopsida > Malvales > Malvaceae > Gossypium > Gossypium hirsutum. The sequence continues at coordinate 8,986,348 of NC_053437.1, read as the reverse complement.
GCTAACATAGCTGAATCTATTTTGGGATGATCTTGTGAAACACCTACAGAGGGAGTACATTAAATAATACAACATTGCAAAATAAAATTATTATTCAAATACATTCAATCCTGTACCTGTAGCACATGTATGTGGACATTTGTTCTTTTTTATCTCCCACAACCCTTTCCTTTTCCTTAACGAGGCGATGATTTTCCATGAACATGTGCCGTATTGCACCGCACACTTCGCCTCAAACTTATCAGTTTTTGATTTAACGACGTGGTAATTAACGCCGTTTTTGATGCTATGCTGTTTCAAAGCACCAATAAAACTATCCTTGTTGGTAAATTGATTACCAACTTCAAGTTCACCGAAATCTACCCCCGAACTTGTACGATCGCGCAACCGGTGTGGTAGATCTAGAAACTCTAACACATCATCTGCTGACAGATCGACATTATGCATGTGGACTGGAGGTGAGTATGCTCTGAATCGTGGATTTTCTTCATCATCTGAACTCCTTTCAGCATCTTCACCTTCTATTAAAATAGACTCCGGTTTAGAAAATAATCCCACTTCTGCACCATCCTGCCCGGGCTCTAGAGGTGGATCCACATCGGAGTCATCTTCTAACCCACAATCATCTGCAGCGTACGACGTCCCCTCACCGGTTGACGTCGTAGGTAGTACATCATCCTTTCTTCTGGGCATTTGATAACGTCCCCAATTGGATGTAGATTGCCATCCACTAAAACTTGACGCAATTCCCCAGTACGTATTTCCAGCATCAAGCGTCGAGCCACCGACGTACATGTCCCATCCACCAACAGAGTGTCTTGCAGGGGATGTGCATTCGACACCTTTACCGAACATGGGTTGTTCCGTATTTTGTAACCCGCTAACCGAGTGTCGGGCAGGGGTCGTGTATACATCTCGAACACCGGACGGCAGTACATCAGCTGGCGACGTAAATTGTACATATAACTCAATATAAGTTGCTCCACTAGCAAGATGAGTCTGCACCATTACCTCCAAGCTACGAGCACCTTTTATGTTGAACGAGTCATATGTCACTAGATCAACACAAGAACAAAATCGATACGTGATTGACAGAACTTTCATTGGCGTCGTTCCGAAGATTTTACGCCTAATTCTTTTACGAAGTTCTGTCAAATCTATGTTCTGGTTAAATGACAGTCGCACCGTATTCTTTGACAAAAAAACAACACCATTCTCGGTGTGGAAAACCTCACCATCGTAGTAAATAACAGCACTAATACGTTCACTCATTTTGAAATTCTAACTTTCTTAGCCTTTCTAAATTTTTTCTGCTATGACTTATGCATTCTAAGAACATTTTCTGCCTAATTTATAGCCTCAGCCCAAACTTGTTACTGTAGCAAAATCGCGTCCACGAGGGCGCGATTTCACAATTTCTTCTCAAATAGCATCCTGGTAGAAGCGATTTTATACTATTTGCTCAGAAACGTCAACAAAAAAATTATTTCTAACATGACCTGCTGTAGCAAAATCGTGTCCACGAGGGTGCGATTTCACAATTTCTTCTCAAATAGCATTCTCGTAGAAACAATTTTATACTATTTGCTCAGAAAGATCAGAAAAAAAATTATTTCTTACATGACCTACTGTAGCAAAATCGCGTCCACGAGGGCACGATTTCACAATTTCTTCTCAAATAGCATCCTGGTAGAAGCGATTTTATACTATTTGACCAGAAACGTCAACTCGAAATAATTTATTCTGGAACATTTTCTGCCTAAAAAGCCTGACCCTAAACCCTAAAAGCCAAAAAAACCAAACGTGAAAAATATGTCAAAATCGCGTCCCCAGGAACGCGCTACGTGGCAGTACATCGCGTCCACGTCAGCAGGTCGCGCTGACGTGGACGCGATGTCCTGCCATGTACCCTGACATCGCGCTGACGTGGGAGCGATTTCCCGAAAAATGGATCATTCCAGTAAATAATAAAAAAAATTGGCCCATTTCGGTAAATTTTTAAAAAAAAGGACTTTTTCTGGTAAATTGCTTGTTTAAATGTGTTTATTTTTTTAATTTATTTAAGAGTAAGGATAGGTTGTGAGTAGAAATAAGTAAAATATTTATTTTCATTAATTTGTATTTAATGGTTAATCTAAAACGAGTATTTATGTCTTTTGGTAAATGCCAAAATATTTAAAAAATTAACTTATTTTGGGAAAAAAAAACTACCTCTTTAAATTCAAATAAAATAAAAACGACCTTTTTAAGAAAATCTTTATTTTTTAATTATATACTTTTACATATTTTAAACTATTGTTTTAAAATGTTATTATATGTTATTATAAAATGAAAAAAAATGATAATTTCTTAAATCCATTTGTAGATTTTTTTTATTCTAGTGTAAACTAATTATTTTTTATTTAAATTATTCATATTTACATTTTTTTTACTTTCCACCTTGTAATCTGATTTTCCAAAGATGACATTTATTAATGTAGTATGAATTAGTATTACAAATGATTTTAGAATTAATGTAATTATTTGATATATCATTAATGGAGAATTTTAGACTCCACAAGCGGGTTAAGGATGTAATGGCCCAATTCAGTAAGACCGGGCAAAATTAGTCCTTCTTAAAAGTATTTGCTCCATTCTCGTTACACGACAACGAGCAAAGAGGGGCAGCTGTAATGGCCCAATTTTGCCCGTGCCCAAGACTAAATGCAAATAATAAATAAAATCAAATGAATAAAAAGTCAAATACCAAGTCCATTTACAACAAACCCAACAGGCCCAAATTACAAAAAACCCTAGTGGCCCAACAAGCCCAAAGCCTAAACATCTTTTTAGAAAAAAGAAGAAACCCTAGCCCCCATGTGTGCCGCTCCTCCTCGGGCGCACCGCCCGCGCCTCGTCTCAAGGTCTGACCTCCCTCTGTTGACCACGCCTAACCTGTAGAGAAACAACAAAAATGGCAGCAACAACAGTGGCAGAAAGCAAGAACACGCAAGACAGTAGAAACAATAGCAAAACGACAAAAAACTAAAAGTAAACGGTCTTGTAATTCGGTTATAAAAAAGCCACAACATCTTCTTGTAATTTTTTGACGCACACTAGTAAATCAAAAAGCAGAATAGAAGTTTTAAAAGGTGGTGGTTTTGATCTTTTCCTGATTTCTTTATGTTTTCTCTCTTCTTTTTATTTTTTTAAATAAGAAGGCTTAGAATAAAAAAAGAAAAAGTCTAAAATAGGCGTACCTAAGGGTTGTGCTCCATCGTCGTGGATGTCTGAGGTAGGCACCTCCGATGAAAGGTGACTGGAAGTCGAGGGGTCCTTTGCTTGTCTGGGCATCCTCGTTTGATTATAGGAAGTTTCAACCTCAAAACGGGCTTAAAGAGGTCGAAACGGTCGAAATAGCCCTTTGTTTTTGGACTTCGGCCGCCGTACACTGAGGTCAACGCTGTCGTCGGTCGGTGGCCATGACGGACGGACAGTGGCCCTATTGGCCGGATTTAGGGGAGAGGGAGAAAGAGTTTGAGATGTTTTTGAAAGTTTTTTTTAAAAAAATGGGCTGAAATGATTTTTCTAAAATTTTTTTAACTTAAATAGTCTCAGCAAAATGTTGTCGTTTTGTACCCTTGCCCCAGACGGTAAATGGCATCGCTTAGACGCGACCCGCGCACGACTCGACCCGCTCCTGGGGGATCCACGTTTTGTATGCGCATGATCGGTTTTGTACCCCGGCTCACTGACGCGCTAGAAAATGGACACGTGTCCAGGATTTGGTTTTTATTTTATTTTATTTGGTCCTCTGTGTTTTCGCGTTTTTATATTTTAGTCCTTATTTATTTATTTTGTCATAATTTTTATTTAAATTTCATTTTTATTTTGATTTAGTCCCTAACCTGTTTGATTTCAACTTTTTGCAAATTTGTTATTTATTTATTTATTTTAAATTTTTTCATATATTATTTATTTTAAACTTTTTATATTATTTACTTTAAATTGTTTTTTATATTATTTTATTTCATTTGTCTTTGATTATTAATTGGTATTAAAAATGATGTACATTGTGTGATTATTGTCATCATGTGTCCTATAATTTGTTTATTCGTATTTTCATATTATTGTTATTCATTAATGTAACATTTTATCCCTAATAAAATAAATGCACCTCGTTTAAGTATTGTATTCGCTATTATTCAAAAAAGGAAAATTTTTAAAATAAGGCAATATTTCGCGTTTTAGAGATTCGAGAAATCGTACCCTAACTTACGGGGTTTCAATTTTCTTGTTAAACCTAAATAGTAAAATATCCTTTAAAATTTCAAAATACATGAAATTTCAAATTAAAGGCAAGCTTATTCTCAAGGGTTCCAAGTGTCGTGTCCTAACTTACGGGATGTGACATTTCGTTAACTCGAGACGAGAGGGTCTTTAACATTCTTTTAGATTTATTCAAGTAGTTTTAAAATTAACATTAATAAAAAAGGATCGTATTTTAAAATCTTTTTAAAATTTCAACTTTTGACATTAAGACATTAAGTAATTAACTAGGTACCAATTTTGGGCATATTGAGGGTGCTAATCCTTCCTCGTGTGTAACCGACTCCCGAACCCGTTTTCTGGATTTTGTAGACCAAAAAAAATTTATCGTTTTAGTAAATTTAAACTTTTATTAAAATGATTAAATTATGAGATGATCCGATCACACCTAAATAAAAAAGATTGGTGGTGACTCCATTTTCGTTTTTAAATCGACCCCTTTTACAAAAAAAAAAAGGTTTCGACAAAGGATATGACAAGTATCACATTTATTTATTTATGTAATAAATTTTTTACATTTTTACTATACACTAAATCACACTCTCAACTCACTTGTGAAATCTAAAAATCTCTATAAATTTGTATCAAATAGTTTTAGCTAGAATTAAGAAATGAAAAAAAAAAAGAAAAAGAACAGGGAAAAGTCCAAGAGGAATGCAAAGACTGATGATAATAATGCCAAAAACAAAATCAAACAACAAACAAATAAATAGAAGGGTGCAAAAATGGTTCATGCGCCCCTACACGTAGCTGCTTGTGGGTTCGTTTAATGGTAAACCCACTTTTCCGGCGTAGCAAATTTGGTGGTGAAGGCGAAGGTGGGCTTTTTCATTTTTCATTTTCTTTGCTCAATGGTTGAGTAAATCATTCTTTTTCTTTGGTTTAAAATTTGATTAAACTACTCAGAAATAAATGTTTTATTTAACTTTGACACATTAATATATATTTCAGACCATCTGAATCTTCGAATATTTAGAAGATCAAATATATCTTCTATTTTGAAAGTAGACTACAAATTTATAAAAAAAATTGATATATCGATTTTTATGTATTTTACATTAACTTATGAGATTTGTTGTTTCTAATATTTAAACGAGTATTTTTGTTATAAAATGTAATATATCTTACTATTACACTAATAAAATGATATAAATTTAAAATGATTTGTTGTGCTATTTAAAACAAAAGAAAATGGAAGCCAGATTGAAAGTAACACTTCTTTACAACTCTTAAACAGAAACTAAAATTGTTTGTATTATACCTGTAATTAAAAGAAAAACCTAATTAATTATGTGCTTGGAATTTTTTTTCTATCTCACAGCCTCCAATCCTTTCTCCTTTCTCCCTTGATTCTTCAACATCCCTGCCAAAACCTTCACATTATTAGTTGAACTATAACCCAATAATACAAAAGATGAATCAAAATACTTTTAAAAAACCAAAATTTTAAATTCAATTTTTTCAACGGATTTTTAAATTCATTTTTCTTTTGTTAGTAAGTAATGCGGATTGAGTTTTCACCGGGCATAGACAGAAAATTGTAGGTTTAAGCATGTTAAAACGTGTTTGTGTTTTTATTTACGAGTGAAAAGAGATTATAAATAATTCTAAACATAATTAAATTAAAATCTAAAATCCATTTTTTTAAATTACGATTATATCTAACTGTTTGAATTTAAATCAATATCACCTCATTTTTATCGATACAATCAAAAGAAAAAAAAAACATTTTTATTTACTAAGAATATAATAACCCTACCTAACTAACCACAAAATCAGAATTTATCTAAACATTAAACGCACCAACAAAATGAAGTTATAATTTATAATAAAAAATCCTACTAATGAAGCTATGACCCTACTTTCTTTAATGAAAAGATTTTCAGTTTCGGAAGATGAGAAAATTAGGAAAGAGAATGGTTTACCTTGAGGTTTACAGTGAGGAGGTTCTTCAAAGAGAGATAAGGAGAGTTGTTTATGAGCAACACCAATGTCAAACAAGATGAGACCAGATTTAGGGTCATCTACTATGATATCTTTTACAGGTAACCAAAGGAATAGTTCTTCTTGGGTTAGCCCAACCACCCCAATGAGGCTGCCATAGGTAAGGTTAGCCCTCACTACGCTGTCAAAGAACACCCTGTTTTCATACTTGGTCAAGCATGGTCCATCCAACAATACTTCTAGGCTTCCATCTTCTGCTAGTGTATACGATTTCACTTCCTTTGGGAGTAGCCCTGCTGGTAATCCCCTTGAAACTAGAACATCATGGATGGAAGTGGAATGAGAAATAGAGAAGAGTAAGGGAAATAATGAAAATACGAAGGTATAGACGCTGCTGCTCTTTTTGTTTCTCAGAATAGCCATGAATGCATAGAAAGATTGGGAAAAGGAGATACGAAAATAAATAATAATAAAAAGAAAAGAAAAGGAAAAGGACTTTAATAAATGGCTAGGAAAATTGGAATGACTCTTTTGTCCTTTGTTGGTGAATGGGGCCAATTTATTTATATTAAAGGTGGTGATGTCAATTTTATTTCCGCTTTAATTAATTTTGTTTCCTTTATTAAAAAATAGATAAATTAGTCATTGTACGTTAGATTAAAAATTAAATTAGTATTTTATGTTAAAAATTTTATTAATTTTTACTATTAAAAATTAGGATGATTGATAAAATAATCAGATAATTACATGTTACATGTTTTTTTGTCATACAGTGAGTAGTTTTTAACATTTGAAATGAATAAAAATTTTAATTTGCTTTTTAATCTAACTTATAGGGACTAATTTGCTCATTTTTTAATCAAGGAAACAAAATACAATCCAACTTTTAATATAAGGATCTCCATGATACTTTTATTGGTAAGCTTCTGAATTAAATTAAACAAATAAATCAACCAAATCTCTTTTACGAAAAAAATGGTATGTATTTGGTTTAGATTTTATACATACTATTTGGAGAAAAATATATATTATCAAATTCTTTACTTCTTTTTTACTTTTTCATTCACTTGAATAGGGCAATAGTATATGATTTTTTTTTTGTTTGACAATATTCTTAATTTCTACAATGCATCTCATTATAAAACAATTGAAAATGTTTTCATAAAAATTAAGGATAAATTATTAAAATAGTCACTTTTGTTTGCCTCAAGTTACATTTAGTCACTTATGTTTGAAATGTTACGTTATCGTGTTGTAACATTTTAGTCACTGAGCTGTTAATTACCGTTAACGGTGTAACGGTAAGCTGACGTGGCACTATAAATCATCATTTCAAACTAAAATTCTAGGTTAAATTCCACAATTGGTCCCTATATTTTTTGTTTTGAGTAATTTAATTTTTTTCTTTTATGTTCTTTTAACTTTCCTTTTTTCTTTTTTTCTTTGGCATTATCTTTTTCTTCTTCTCCTTCTGCTTTCCTCTCTTCTCCATTTCTCTTAACGTAGTTTTTCTATGTTTTCCATTTGTTAAAACTAGTCTACAAGCTTGCCTCACTCGAAAAAAATCAAATTGTTTAAAAAAATAAACATTATAGTGGCTAGTTTTAACAAATGGTTAACATACAAAATTTACGTTAAAAGAAATGGAGAAGGGAGAAAAACAGAGGGAGAAACAAAAGAGAATGAAAAAGAAAAGAAAAAAAGGAAAATTAAAAGAATATTAAAGGAAAAAAATTAAATTGCTTAAAACGAAAAAATATGGGGACTGATTGCATAAATTAACATAAATTTTTTGTTTGAAATGATGATTTAACGTGTCATGTCAACTTATCATTACACCGTTAACGGCAATAATGACTTAGTGACTAAAATATTACAATACGATAACGTAAGTGACTAAAACGTAACATTTTAAATATAAGTAACTAAAACGTAACGTAGGATAAACAAAATTGAAAATGAATTAAAAGTCTATTAATTTGAACATTATCATATTAGTAATTACGTTGTTGTTTTGTTTCTAATTTACACAATAATATATTGGACCATATTACAAGTTCCCAATATCATAATTCTAATCATTCTAAGATAAGATGCAAAATAATTTTGTCTGACACTTCCCCTAATTATTACATCTCATAAAAAAAATTAGCAATAAAATAAACTAAAATGTCATACTATTTAGGAATTTTCTTTTCTTTTCTCACAAGCAAAATGGAAAAAAAATGAAATAACTGAGACAAGAAATTGGATACCCTACCAAATTGTTGTGTGGACAAAAGATCAATCAATCCCAATCTTTCTTGTTTAGATTTGGATGTTGCTCTAAGGCAAGCAAAATTATTATTCTTTTATCAAAACCCTAACCCTAATCGCAATGATGATCATAAACTAGGGTTAATTAACCCATAGGAGGGTACTCAATCTTTTTACATTTAAGGTGAGTTTGGATGGGCGGTGCGTTTACCTGCGGTTAGTGTAAAAATAGTAATGACGGTGAAATTAGATACTATAGCGATATTGTAGCGTGAGACAAAAAGTAAGCTAAACGCACCGTACCGTACCGCACCGCACTTAATCGCCCATCCAAATCCACCTTTAATTAATATAGGTAAGCAACATAACGGTTGCATGTTGCAGTTAAAAAGATATGAAACTCTCCAAGTACCCCCCACTCAAATGCCGATGTTGTAATAGTAGTAACTGAGGGGCATATATACCATTTCACCTTCCGCAGTTTAGAGTCTTGATTTTTTTTTTTTAAAATTCCTTTATGTCTATAGGCTTTGAAGATTAGAACTTAGCTTTATTTGGAATTACTGTCGGAAGAAAATATTTAAAGAAAAGAATTTTCTGAGAAAATAGGACAAAATAAATTCTTTAATTACCTTTTCTGCCAAAGTAGCTCAAATGGAGAAAGTTGTTTTGGATTTATTGAGGGGCAAAAATGATTGCGTTACAGCGGAGGGACCTATTAGCAGATGACCCACCCAAATGATTTGACACATCTGGCACTCCTAGCTGGCCAGATCATTTTCAGTTCAACGTTGTAAGAATTGGATATGGAAGACATCGTATTAGTTGGATTTTTAATGTTTTAATTAATTAAAGTAAAGAATTGGATGGAAGAGAAAGAATTGTATTATTTTTAATAGTTAATAATTTTATCCTGAATTTTAAAATTTTATATAATTTTTTTAAGATGAAAATGTTAAAATTTAAAATAAAATATTAATGTGACATTAAATTATGTGACGTTACTGATTTATACACTCATTTTCTAATGTCAAGTTCAATTAATATTTTCGAAATTAAGTTAAAAATTAAAATTCGGTGACATGCATAAACAATCAACGTACTGAACGGATTAAAGATTTTTAGTAAAATCTCTTTCCATATAGTTTGAATTACACTGAAATTAATCTCGAAATTTAAATTTGATTATCATTGTATCTAATAAGATGAAGGTATGGATCATGCAGCTCCCCACGCTGCTTGACCACTTTCGATCGTGGAATTTAGCTAACATATTTTTATAATAATTCATTTAATATTTATTAAAAAATAAAAGTAAAAGTTTGTACTTAATTAAAAAGCAAAAAACCTGCTGTAAAGAATACAAATGGTTGCATAAGAAAACATTGTACGAGATTATCATTTCTATGACTCACATAATTCTATATTTACCGTTTTATCATCAGATAAAACATTCAAGTTGAGTTGACCAAATAAAGCTGTATGATGAACAAACTTAGAAAACTATCTTTTTCACTCATTTTGTTGTTACAAAATGAAATCTTTACAAAAACGTTAAATTTTTAATGGTTATTAATTATATACATTATTTTCATTCTAGTCATTCAATTTTTAGATTGCTTTTATCTTGGCCACCCTAAAAATATCTTTTTTAAATATTGATTTGGGTAAAAAAAATCAAGGATTAAAGTGAAAAGACGTTAAAACCTAAAATAATACAAAAATATTGTCAAATTCTAAATTTGAGTTTTGAAATATACATTATTAAATATTAAGATTCAAAATTATAGTAACAAATCAATTGACATTATCAATGGATAAAAATTTTCAATAATTTATTTTGATGTTTTGAATTTTTTTTAAAAATTATCAATAAAAATTATTATCTTTAATTGTTGTCTATGAAGCCCAATTTTTTTTTACTATATAATCACGAATCTTCCTTGCTAAGCTACAAGTAAAGAAAAATCCTTACAATTAATTAAATTAATTAGTTTCATTTTCCATGCAAAACAAAACTCATAATTTTTTCATCACCTATTTATGCAAACAAAGAACAATTGATTAATTTAATTAATTGCAATGATATTTTCCTTTTATTTTAGCTTAGCATAGAAGATTCGATATTATATAATCAAAAGAAATTTAAGTTCCATAGAAAATTATTAAATATGAGTTATTTGAGTTGTTTTCGTTAATTTTAAATTTTAAAAGGATATTAAATTAATTAAATTAAATATTATAGTATCAAATCAGTTGATATTATTAATGGATAAAAAATTCTCAACAATTTATTCAATTTATCTTGATGTTTTAAAATTTAAATTTTCAATATTAAAAAAAATCAAAATTTTTGGTAATGAGATAAACAAGTACAAATTCATAGCTTTTGTGTATTATTTTAGATCTACCACCTTTTTCACTTTAATCCTTGATTTTTTTACCCCAAACGATATTTAAAAAAGATATTTTCTAGGTGATCAAAACGAAAACGACCTAAAGGTCGAGTGACCAAAATGAAAATGTAAACATGATATGATGTGAATAGTTAACTTTCGTTAGAGATTTAACACTTGAATGACTAAAATGAAAGCAAATAACTCTAATATCTTAGGGTTATTTGTTCCTTATTTTAGTAGGACTGTATTTTATTTTATAATTTAATTTTGATAGATTTTAGGAATTTTATTTCGTTGATGTTTTAAGTTAACTATATATTTATAATGTTAATTCGGACTAATTTTCTATGCGATCTTATCCAATGTAGGTCCGACAAAGTATGGAAAAGAATAGCATGAAATAAGTAGATTTCTGTTCTAACAGAAAATGTCTTCAACCCAACAAACATAGACAGGCGAATCTCCGTTTCAACGAAAAATATCTTCGCCCAGAAAAAGCAAACATATGACTTTTCACTCCAAGTGCATATACCTGATTTAAAAAAAAAAACTTACGCCTTTTAGGATTATAAAAGGGAAAAAAACGAAACCAAAAAGGAGGGGAGAAGAAGAAAAAGAGGAGGAGCCGCCTAAGCTTTCCTGCATCAAGAATTAATGGATTCCAATGAAAAGACAGAGTTTCTCCATCGTTTTTCCTTTTTGTTTCATTTTATTACGTCTAGTTATTGTTTTAATTTTAAAATGTTTCCCAAATTCTCCATGAACAGAATCTATTTTCTAAGGTTACAATGGATTTCATTCTTCCATCTCTATTTATTATTAATAGAGTTTAGATTATTTATTTATTATCGTTCTTCTTTGATAATAGTCTGGCCAACTATTAGTTTGACAAAACCTCAAGAAAGCGAAAGAGGACTTTTTATTTTAGGTCTAGAATGAATAACTCTTGGTCTTAATTAGATGGGCCAATCCGTGATTGATAATTAGGATAGGAATATACATGATTACCTTGGGTAGCCATAATTGGGGCAATTCTTAATTAATTTAGTCTACATTATTGGCATAGGAATATAGCTCAATGGTTAAATTAAATTAGTTCTTTAATTGCTCGGAAGAGAATTAAGTGAATTTTAGTTTCCCAAGTTAATAATAAACTTATTAGGATAAACTGGATGGAGATAGATCAATTTGCTAACGCATTCGATGAAATTTTTGGGTTTTGCCATTTTGTTTATTTGATTTAGTTTGCGTTGCTTATTTTTATTTACTTTTAAATTAGTTTAAAAAATTATTATCAATTAATTTGGATAGTTTCTAGAGTAATACTTGGAGATTGGTGTTTTGATTAGTAATAGCTCTCTAGGGGATTAATATTTTATACTACTTGGAACGATACATATATTTGTGTGATCAACAAAAGCCCCTAGATTAATGCAATGATTTCATTTGGGGTGATCAAAATAAAAGTGCTTTAAAAATTGAGTTACCAACTAAGTAGTTTAACTGAATAATATAATAATGTCTTGATCTCGACTTAAACGTTTACCACCAGGGTCGAAGTCAAAAAGTTTTTTTAGGGGGGGCCAAAAATAAATTGTAATATTTACGATAGTAAAAATGTAATTTTTAAAGGATTAAATAAAAAAATTATCATTTTTAGGGGTGTAATTTTATTTTTACAAATTTAAAACTTTAAAAATTTTAAAGAGAGTCGAGGCACTTAACAGCCTCCTAGATTGAGATTTTGTTTTAGTAACGTGGGTTGATTTATTTCCATAATTTTTTCATTCATGTGGTTTGTTGGAGTTGTGGCCTCTAAAGCCTTTGTTTTGTGGCTCTCAATTGTTTGTAATTCTTATTCATGTATGAAATTTTTAAGAAATAAAAGAAATTATGGGAAACGTAATATCATATAAACAGAAAACAAGTCTCATTTACGATTATGATCAACAATTTGTGGGTTTTAAACGCCTGCAATTCTTCTTTCACACCATGCTTTGTTATAATAATAACATTTCATAACCTTTTTCTGGTTTTTACACTTACAAGTCTTCTAAGAGTATTTTCTTTAATTATTATATACTCCTATTTTCATTTAATACATTAAATAAAAAAAATCCCTGTTTTGTAAGTGCTTATTAGAATTATATGTTTTTTCTTTAATTTTCATTTAATTGATTAATTTTAACTTCTTTAGAATCAATATCGTTATTAGTGCAGCAACACATGAATTAAAATTAACTAAAATACATTTATCTTTCTATTTAAAAATTGAATAAAGATTATAAATAATTTTAGGTTTTGTATAAAAATATAATTTTGTAGGTTGGGCCTTATAACTCAAGGACATCACACAGTTTCTACCATAAGTTATACTAATAGTATTACCTAACTAGACATTGTCGTCTATTGATCCTTATAGATGAAGAATTTTCTGAATCGATTACAAAGTGTTACCTATTAAGTTAAAATTATTATAGATGTAAATGATAATATCATATTTGTATCATAAAATTTTTTTATAATTAATTTAAATTAATTAAGAGATAAATAATAAAAATGTATATTATTAGTACTTAAAAAATAAATAAGTGATAATAATAAATGATTATTTTATCTCTAATTAATTAAACTAGTATGAGATAAATAATAAATAAAAGAATTTGAAAATTCTGATGAAGGCCATATCAAATTTGAAGAAAGCCACCTTCCAATCTAGTTTAATTGAGGAAAAGAAGTCAAATTTTATTTATGAAGAAAATCACCTTTTGATATTGTTCAACTGAGAAAAAAAAGATGTCAAAACTTGTTTTAAGAGCAAGTCACCATGATAGTTGAAGCGGGATCAACCATCTAAGATCAAGTCTAAATATTAGATTCAAACTCTCTTCAAACTTGTTTTCAAGATTCAAGTCTCGACAACCCTTGAAGGGGACATCATTGATTCAATATCAAGTCTCGGCGGCTCTTGAATTAAATCAAATCAAATTCTCAAACAAACATCTTACCAAATTCAGCTTTAAGATCAAGTATCGATGACCTTTGAAACAAATTGCATCATTCAAAGATCAAGTTAAGATTACCTTTGGGTCGAAGCTCCATCAAAGAGAAGAATCAAATGAGTTTTCTTTGTAATCAAGAAATCTAGAGATTGCATCTTCTTTTCAAGTTATCAATACAATTTGACTCTAAATTTTCAAGTCAATTTATGACATGAAATTTTTGTGTACGAATTTATAGCTCGCTTGGTGGGAAGCCTTTCATCTCTTCTCTCCAAAAATCAAAGTTCAAAGTTGCAACGGTCTCAAAGAAGATCATTATTAGCAAACCAACGATGATGAAGCATGTATAATTAGCTGCCATTAGAGATTTAATGTTTGAGTGACTAAAACGGTAAATTTCTCTAACGATGATGATGAAACTATAAAAATTCTTTTTGAAGTGACCAAAATAAAAATATTCTAAAAGTTAGATGACCACTAATTAGTTTGCCCAAAATATAAAGTTGAGACATTCTACCTCAATCCAATGGAATGGTTTTTCTTATTTCCACTCAAAACGCAAACATAAGTGGACTTTTAATTATCCATCAACCTGAACTAAGGCTCCGTTTGTTTGCAAGTAAAATGTTTTCTGAAAAATGATTTATTTTTCTGGTGTTTGGATGAATCTGTGTAAAATATTTTCTGTTGTTTGGGAGGTTTCCTGAAAATATTTTTTGGAAATCCTGAATATAATAAATTTTATATTTAATACAATAAAATTTACATCAATGTGGAACGAAATACAAACCGAGAGCTTTTTCAGAAGCAAATTGATTAATTAGAAACCAACTGATGAGATTGTTTTACATGTAACAAAACAGGGTGTATTAAATAAAAGAGCAAGCATCCTTTGGAAATGAATAAAAGTAATGTGGTACACTGCAAAGTAGAAACCATTTGAATCCACCCAATCCTCAACCTTACGGTCGCCTTGAAAATTTTGAGAAATCTGGGCGTCTACGCTCCACATATGTTGTTTTCCCCTCGTTCCCTTCTTCAGTTATATAAAATATGAGTGTCGCATTTCCACCAACTTCTTGAAAATATGTAGAGGAAATGAAACAAGTAAATTTTCAGATTGAATAAATTTTTTTTTTTAAAATGGGTTGCTTATGATTCGATTTGGTACCTGAAGTCCAGCATGGCCATCATCAACAGCATTAAGAGCTGCTTTTAACACTCTAATTGCTGTTGGACTGTTTCTTAGGATCTCTCTACACCATTTAATTGTTTCTTGCTCTAGTTTCTCTAGCTAGATCATATGCCACAAAATTAACCTTTTTATCTTGTAGGGCCCAATTTCTGCCCGTCCCGTTAAATAAATAAAAACCAAACAGAAACAAAGGCTAATGTTTCAGTCCAATTTTGTTACAAATCCAATAACGGGCCCAGTAGCTAATTCCTAACCCAGGCTCGAAATTAATGGAAAAGGAAGGGTTAGGAAACCCTAGCATCAGCCTCCCCGCTTCCAGCAAAGCCTCCAGTCGCCGCACGTCTCGGGGCCGACTCCTCCACGTGCGCTCCACAAACACCTGCAAGCACGAACTCAAAGAGTCCGACAGAGAAGAAACAGCAAAAAAATAGCAATTATATTTGATTTTTTTTCTTTTTCGGGCTATATAAAGCCGTTTTATTTTGTAAAATAGGGACCGATTGTATTGAGAGAATACGAAAATACGAAAGAAAAAGAAAACAATTGTCGAAGGTGATCTATTTATTCGGTTTTTTTACTGCTTTTTGTTTCATTTTTCTACTGGTTTTTTTAAAAAAAATAATAAATAAAAGAAAAGAGAAGGAGGAAGATTCTTACCAACGATGGCGCGCCGTCGACATCTTTGTTTCGCTTCATCCAAATCGAAGTTGAAAGGGGGATTTTGGCGTGAAGAGCAGGGGAGAGGATGAAATAATTCTTGCGGCTACTATGCTGCAAATGGAATTGGGTTTTAATTAAGGATTGAAAAGGGTTTTAAAGCATTGATGGGTTATTTACGTTTTTAATCCTTCCATTTTTATCTCATCGTTTCAAAATCATTGTTTTCTGTTTCCAATTTTTCCTATGAAATATTGAATTTGTTTTATTTTAATCCACTGCTGTGCAATGTTTTGGGTGGTTTGGGTAAATCGCTCTTTCGGTCCTCCTCCTGTTACGCGTGTTTTAATCTGCTCCCTTTCTCGTTTTTTTTTGAATTCAGCCCTTAAATTCTTTTTATTTTCAACTTAATCCTTAATTTATTATTCTAATTTTTTATTACTAATACTATTTATTTATATTATTATTACTGTATCATTATTAGTTTATATTTTTATTTATTATATTATATGTTACTATCATTATATCTATATATGCACATATGTATGTAAATATATAGGTATACATTTTAAACGTTTTAAATACATATACATATTATGTACATAGTTTTTATTATTATTTTATTTTCATAGTTTTTTTCATACATATATACATATATACATTTATATTTTATAATAGTTACACGTTTTCCATATTTTATAATTTATACATGTTTATACATTTTTTATATAATATGTACATATATATATCCAAATCTATTTAAAACTTACTATAAATGTATTTTCCACATTATTATATTTACCAATATACTATATTATACATTTTTTTGTAAATGCATAAATATATTTCATATGTATTTTATTATTGTTATTTTCATGACTTTTGTGTACATATATATGCATAAACGTTTTCAAATATGTATGCATCTTTGGTATTTCATAGCCATACCTATATTTGCAAAATTCACCTATATATCATGTCTATATATATTCATACTTTGTAAATATATATACATATATATTTTAAATCGAAGTATTTGTTTCATGTTATACATTAACTTTTTAACATGTCTTTTAGAAAATATATATTCTGGTTGCGTCAAAGCATTAAAATCGTCATATTTTACAAATTTTCAAAATATTTGGTATTCATGATTCTCAAGAAAGATCGTGTCCTAACTTACTGGATTGCGATTATTTTTCGATGGATTTAGAAAGCCAAGTATTTGTTTTGCAATAAATTCATAAATTTCAAATAAAAGCTTATTCTCGGGAATTCAAAAATGTTGGGTCCTAACTTACTGGTCATGACTTTTTATTATCTCAAAATAAGGATTTCAAAAACAAAAGGCAATATTTGGTATTTTGAAGATTTAAATATATTGTGCCCTAACTCACTGGGTGTGATGTTTTATTTCTTTGAAATAAGAATGTTTTATTTTGATTCATTCACGAGTTAAAAGTTTTCTTTTAAAATTTTTTCAAATTTTCGACACCAAGACATTAAACAATCAAATTCGGTACCGATTTTTGGGCGTTGAGAGGGTGCTAACCCTTCCTTGTGCGTGACTGACTCCTGAACCTATTTTCTCAAATTTCGTAGACCAGAATTGTTTTTAAGGTGAGCCGATCACACCTCAATCAAAGATAGGTGGCGACTCCAATTTTCGTTTTTTAAAAGTCGACAACTAAATTTTTGTTTTCAAAAAACGGTTTCAACAGCTTGGCGACTCCGCTGGGGGCTGTTAGAGAGTTGAGCCATAAAATTGATTAATTTTTGTCTTGTGATTGAAAAATCCAATCTTTGTTTTCAAATCATGATTTCCCTGTGCATTCATTTTCATCATGATATGTTTGCATGATTGGACCAAGTCGGTTGATCTGTATTTGCATTTTGCATTGCATGGTCAGTTTTACCCCTCTAAGTTGGAGCGAAAAACTAGTCCTTCGTGAGGTTTTCACCTCCGTGCAGGGTAGTAGACCGCTTCCGGGATACATCCGTACCTATGTCTTCGTGAGATTTTCATCTCCGTGCAGCCATAGGGAAATGTATTCCCCTGAACTGAACTCGATCCATATGAGCCTATAATGGGTAAGGATCGAGGAATCTGCTGGTTCAGGTACCCTTGCTCTAGAAACTAACCCTCATATAGTAAACCTTAGGAACTTGCCCTAGGTAGAGCTATACCAAACCCTAGAGGAGTCCTGAATAGGTTCTTTTATTATTTCTTGTGTACGTTGAATTATGATTTTATGCATGATACTAACTTGTGTGTTTTGTTTTGGCTGCATGACATTTTTGACTGCATGACATTTCATCATAGAAAAGAGATGCATCTTAATACCTGAATGGTCGATGTCATTGCTTGGAGTACGAGGGCGAAGCCGTATATATATCCGCTTTGTGTAAAGAGATTTGTTGTCTAGAGAAGTTTTCTAGTAAAGAATTGAACTAGAATCAACGTCTTTTTTTTTTGCATTCATTTCATGCATTTGCATTCCATTACATCATATGTATTAGACACCGTTAAATGATCCTAATTAAGTAAAATCACTGTTCAGTTAACCTGGAAACCAACCAACCAACCAAACACCATTACGGCACTCGAGCAAAGATTAAAGACATGGATCAGAGATTGGAAAAGCTCGAACAGCACCAGAAAGAAATGCAAGACCAACTCCAGTTACATGTGCAAGAGCAGTTAGACAAGATGCAACGGGATATGTCAGAGAAGATGCAGGAATCCCAAAACAATATGATGGCAAAGTTGACCCAACTGTTGACTGGAGGGGGTTATAAGGGAAAGGGTCCCATGGCTGATATCAAAGAGGGTATCGAGGATGAATCACTCTATCCTCCAGGCTTTACTCTTCCACATGTGCGAACTCAAGCTGAATATCCGCACAAATCTACTGTCACAATCAGGCCTTATTAGTTCCAGGTCGGTGCTTCAAACTTCCAGGCTGGATTGGGCTCTAACCCCGGAAACAACCTTGTTAACTCTGCCATTCCTGACTTTGATGAAGTGGCTGAGAAGGAAAGAATAAAGGAAGAGTTACCGAAACAGTTAGAAGAAAGGTGCAAGTGGCTTGAGGAGAAGTTCAAGGCGATGGAGGTCACTGAAAGCTATCTTGGGATTAACGCTAAAGAGCTGAGTTTAGTCCCGGATTTGGTACTCCTTCATAAGTTTAAGATGCCGGAATTCGAAAAGTACAATGGGACAAGTTGCCCAGAAGCACATATCACCATGTTCTGCAGGTGAATGGCTGGATATGTTAACAATGACCAGCTACTGATACATTGTTTCCAAGATAGCCTCACAGGGGTAGCATCTAAATGATACAATCAATTGAGCCGTACCATGATCGGTTCATGGAGGGATTTAGTACAAGCGTTCATGAAATAGTACAGTCATGTAACATACATGGTACCTGACAGAATCACCCTTCAAAATATGGAAAAAAACCGAACGAGAGCTTTAGGCAATATGTACAAAGGTGGAGGGAAGTTGCCGTTTAAGTTCAGCCGCCGCTATTGGAAAGAGAAACAACAATACTCTTTATCAATATGCTGAAAGCCCTATTCATTACGCATATGTTAGGAAGTGCTACAAAGAGCTTTTCTGACATAGTTATGAATGGTGAAATGATCGAAAATGCTATAAGGAACGGGAAAATTGATGTAGAGGAGAGTAACAAGAGGTTAGTCTCAAAGAAAAGAAAAAATGAGATGAACAACACGGGTTACTCTAAATCAATTACTATGAGTCAGCCAAGAAAGGTGGTTGGTAATCAACAGAATTCATCGAGGCAAGATTCCGACATAAAGACTGAGAAGTTCCAGTTTACACCAATCCCAATATTGTATAGGGAATTGTATCAAAATTTGTTTGATGCACATGTAGTTTCTCCTTTTCATGTGAAGCCTCTACAACCTCCGCATCCTGAATGGTATGATGCGAATGCACAATGTGACTACCATGCAGGAATTACGGGACACTCAATAGAGCATTGCACTGCCTTCAAGAAACTAGTGGAAAGACTCATCAACATAGGTGTTGTCAAGTTTGGTGACTCATCTAGTGCAGAAAGTCTACTACCCAATCATGATTGATAATGTAGTAAATGCAATGTATGAAGAAGTGGTGAGAAATTTTCACATCGATGACAAATGTGCAGACACAATGAAAAGGTCCTTGTTAGATTTTCGCCTTTGAGGTGTTCTAAATAATTGGACTGCAGAAGAAACCCCTATAGTATTTAGAGTTTGTTAGAATAATGTTCAGAACACACTTGTTGCTTTTAGCCTAGAAGCAATAAGAACTTCTTTATGAAATAGGCTCATGTTTGAACATTATTGTTTTAATGAAACATATTATTGCAATCATCTTTGAGCAAACGTTCTTTCATTTTACGATTCTTTCATTCTGTTGGATTTTTTCTGTCAAACCATTCTTTCATTCATAATCATATTATTTATAAATTCATACATTCTTTGTATATTCTTTAGCACCTACAATAGGTTCCTGGATATCAATGACATGAGTGACGCTTCTACAGATTTAGAATCTCCTTTTGAGTGAGACATGTGTTTAGAGGGATCTCATGACTTTGAAGATGTCATAGATTGTAACTTATCTCCTAACTTGTTGATGATGGTAAAGTAATAAGAGAAACAAATTTACCTCATGAGGAGACAATGGAGATTGTGACCTTGAGGGAATATGCATGACCGAAGAAACAAAGCAATATATTATTGAGTTACTTCAAGAATTCAAAGATGTCTTCGCATGGTCATACCAGGGTATGCCCGGGTTAAGCACTGTCATTGGAATCTGAACAACAGCACGATATAAAAAATTTACAGTATGTTCCAGATTAATATCATGAATGATGTAGTGAAAACTCTACTAGAGCAATGCCTCTCTTTTTAGTTTATCACGATTTCTTTTTCTATTGAAGTCGAAATTCTTTCTCTCTGGGTATTGGCTAAGCAAGTTGATGAAGCATAACAGATCCAATCGCAATGTGATTAATTGAACTTGATAGAAGAAAAAAGGCTAAAAGCTATTCATTACGGTTAGATGTACCAGAATGAATGATGCGAGCCTATAAAAATGTTCATCTTAGAGAATTCCGTGAGGGTGACCAAATGTTGAAGATCTTCCCTCTATAAAAAATGTTTTGGAGGGGAACGAATGCCATATTGGGAAGAACCTTATGTTATAGAGAAGGTTTTTTTTCCAAAGGAGCTTTGATTGTGAGCGAGATGGATGATAAGTCCTGTAAACTCAAATTCAGTCAGGAAATACTCTGCTTAAAGAAGGAGATGACCAAGGTAAAAACCCGCAAATGACACTTTGAGTCATTAAAAAAATGATGAAATGAAAAAAATGAAAAAGTGAAAAGGAAAAATGAAAAAGGAAAAAGTAAAATAGAGAGGCTAAGGTGAAAACCCTCAAAGGGCGCCTTAGACCAAAGGGGATTTGAGTTGAAAACCCGAAAAGGACGGCTCAAATATTGATCAAAATGAGGCATGAGATTATCGGAGCAGCTCAAATACTGATCAGAATGGGGCATGCAGTGGTCTTGCTATACCTGAATTAATAGGAAAGGGTAAGCGACATCTTGGGGCATCGACAAAGTACTATAGATCTTCTAAACACATGTTAAACTCAGAATGGTCATCGAAAAGTTTGTACAGAGAAGTTCAAGCTATGATATTTGGGGCACCTAATCCTTATACCATTTTTGTTATTCTTGGAACACTTCATTCGTTTCCAAGACATGCATTCCTAAATCAATTTCTTTGTTATTCATCTTTATTATCTTTGACAATTTATTCATTTTGAGCTATAAGAACCAATTCTATTTTATCCATCATTTTTTTCTTTTTGCAAGCATGTTGTATTAGAATAATGATTAATGGGCTAATAAAACTTTCACAAATGAAGTTTTGCATATTGCTCTAGAAGTTTCTAAATAATACAGGAACTTAAAACAGGACTATTGTTTAGAACGCACTAGGATTAAAGATTGGAAATCTAATAAGGAAGAGTCTAAATTAAGACTATCGCTTTGAATTTTGTTGTCTAAAACAAAATGACAAGATGTCGTGTTGGTGACAAAGCTTTAATGAACAAGCAAGTAATAATCACAGAATAATAATAAGAAGTTGTTCTTGGAGAAGAAAATTCTTCATTTGTGCATGAGCATTTGGTATGACACCCTGGGAATGGTGTAAGAGACCAAAGAGTTTCACATCCTATATCCTTGAATTGTGATAACAGAGGATTGAGAAAAGGCCAAAACTTTTTACTCTTGGGTTACAACAGGAGGAAGATGGTACAAATTTTTGCATCCCAGTAGATCAAACTGGGAGGTTTACAGTGGGGAGCAATCTGGTCAAGTGTTTCTTTGGAGACGCCAGCCGAGTAAAAAGGCACTATAGCACATTTACGATAAAACTTTAATAAACTTTGAGTAGTGATAACCTAAGTGATAAGGAGCGATCATTATCAAAAAATGACATTCTACATTCATCCAAATGTCATTTATACATGTCTAGTTAGGAGCATTTGATTCATTCTGTTCATGACATCCTATTAGACATAATTAGGTTCATAAGATGAATTATACAGGTTATGTTCCACAGAGAATAGATCGGTGAGATCACAAAGCTTTATTGCCCCGAATAACAGTGGGGCAGTTGAAAAGCAGCGGATCTTGTCTTTATGTATTGACATGAAGTAGATCGAAGATAGCAGATCTTGTCTTCCCATACCGGTGGTGAAGTAGATCGAAGATGATGGATCTTGTCTTCATGCATTGACATGAAGTAGATCAGAGATAATGCATCTTGTCTTCATGTATTGACATGAAGTAGATCGAAGATAGCGGATCTTATCTTCCCATACTGGTGGTGAAGTAGATCAAAGATAATAGATCTTGTCTTCATGTATTGACATGAAGTAGATCAGAGATAATGAATCTTGTCTTTATGTATTGACATGGAGTAGATCGAAGATAGCGGATCTTGTCTTCATGTATTGACATAAAGTAGATCAGAGATAATGGATCTTGTCTTCATGTATTGACATGAAGTAGATCCAAGATAGCAGATCTTGTCTTCACGTATTGATATAAAGTAGATCGAAGATAGCGGATCTTGTCTACATGTATTGACATGAAGTAGATCGAAGATAATGGATCTTGTCTTCATGTATTGACATGAAGTAGATCAGAGATAGTGGATCTTGTCTTCATGTATTGACATGAAGTAGATCAAAGATGACAGATCTTGTCTTCCCATACTGGTGGTGAAGTAGATCGAAGATAATGGATCTTGTCTTCATGTATTGACATTAAGTAGATCAGAGATAGCAGACCATGTCTTCCCATACTAGTGTGAAGTAGATCGAAGATACAGGTCTTACCTCCCCAACATTATAGTGGAGTAGATAGAAGCACCAATTCCTGTACCTCTGAAGATGAAGTAGGAAGGAACGAGGCTACCTGAAGAGGAGAAGCATTGAAGAAGTTGAGGCTCAGTAAGACCAGGCATAATTGGGCCTTGTAGTCTTTGCTCTGTTCCCGTTACACGACAATGAGCAAAGAGGGGCAGCTGTAGGGCCCAATTTCTGCCAGGCCCGTTAAATAAATAAAAACCAAACAGAAACAAAGGCTAATGTTTCAGTCCAATTTTGTTACAAATCCAATAACGGGCCCAATAGCTAATTCCTAACCCAGGCCCGAAATTAATGGAAAAGGAAGGGTTAGGAAACCCTAGCATTAGCCTCCCCGCTTCCAGCAAAGCCTCCAGCCGCCACACGTCTCGGGGCCGACTCTTCCACGTGCGCTCCACAAACACCTGCAAGCACGAACTCAAAGAGTCCGAAAAAGAAGAAACAACAAAAAAAATAGCAATTATATTCGATTTATTTTTCTTTTTCGGGCTATATAAAGCCGTTTTATTTTGTAAAATGGGGACCGATTGTATTGAGAGAATACGAAAATACGAAAGAAAAAGAAAACAATTGTCGAAGGTGATCTATTTATTCGGTTTTTTTACTGCTTTTTGTTTCATTTTTCTACTGGTTTTTTAAAAAAAATAATAAATAAAAGCAAAGAGAAGGAGGAAGATTCTTACCAACGATGGCGCGCCGTCGACATCTTTGTTTCGCTTCATCCAAATCGAAGTTGAAAGGGGAATTTTGGCGTGAAGAGCAGGCGAGAGGATGAAACAATTCTTGCGGCTACTATGCTGCAAATGGAATTGGGTTTTAATTAACGATTGAAAAGGGTTTTAAAGCATTGATGGGTTATTTACGTTTTTAATCCTTCCATTTTTATCTCATCGTTTCAAAATCATTGTTTTTTGTTTCCAATTTTTCCTATGAAATATTGAATTTGTTTTATTTTAGTCCACTGCTGTGCAATGTTTTGGGTGGTTTGGGTAAATTGCTCTTTCGGTCCTCCTCCTGTTACGCGTGTTTTAATCTGCTCCCTTTCTCGTTTTTTTTAAATTCAGCCCTTAAATTCTTTTTATTTTCAACTTAATCCTTAATTTATTATTCTAATTTTTTATTACTAATACTATTTATTTATATTATTATTACTGTATCATTATTAGTTTATATTTTTATTTATTATATTATATGTTACTATCATTATATCTATATATGCACATATGTATGTAAATATATAGGTATACATTTTAAACGTTTTAAATACATATACATATTATGTACATAGTTTTTTTATTATTTTATTTTCATAGTTTTTTTCATACATATATACATTTATATTTTATAATAGTTACACGTTTTCCATATTTTATAATTTATACATGTTTATACATTTTTTATATAATATGTACATATATATATCCAAATCTATTTAAAACTTACTATAAATGTATTTTCCACATTATTATATTTACCAATATACTATATTATACATTTTTTTGTAAATGCATAAATATATTTCATATGTATTTTATTATTGTTATTTTCATGACTTTTGTGTACATATATATGCATAAACGTTTTCAAATATGTATGCATCTTTGGTATTTCATAGCCATACCTATATTTGCAAAATTCACCTATATATCATGTCTATATATATTCATACTTAGTAAATATATATACATATATATTTTAAATCGAAGTATTTGTTTCATGTTATACATTAACTTTTTAACATGTCTTTTAGAAAATATATATTCTGGTTGCGTCAAAGCATTAAAATCATCATATTTTACAAATTTCTAAAATATTTGGTATTCATGATTCTCGAGAAAGATCGTGTCCTAACTTACTGGATTGCGATTATTTTTCGATGGATTTAGAAAGCCAAGTATTTGTTTTGCAATAAATCCACAAATTTCAAATAAAAGCTTATTCTCAAGAATTCAAAAATGTTGGGTCCTAACTTACTGGTCATGACATTTTATTATCTCGAAATAAGGATTTCAAAAACAAAAGGCAATATTCAGTATTTTGAAGATTTAAAAATATTGTGCCCTAACTCACTGGGTGTGATGTTTTATTTCTTTGAAATAAGAATGTTTTATTTTGATTCATTCACGAGTTAAAAGTTTTCTTTTAAAATCTTTTCAAATTTTCGACACCAAGAAATTAAACAATCAAATTTGGTATCGATTTTTGGGCGTTGCGAGGGTGTTAACCCTTCCTTGTGCGTAACTGACTCCCGAACCCATTTTCTCAAATTTCGTAGACCAGAATTGTTTTTAAGGTGAGCCGATCACACCTCAATCAAAGATCGGTGGCGACTCCAATTTTCGTTTTTTAAAAGTCGACAACTAAATTTTTGTTTTCAAAAAACGGTTTCGACATATCTATTTGAGGGAATAAGCTGAATGAGTGGCACTCTTCATACAAGAACAACTTACCAGTACAACAACATTCACAAGCCTCATTTTTTCTACCGTAGAGGCAGTGTAAAACCTGGCAAGAAACCACATTTGGTGCGCCTTTTTAGGTCTAACCTGTTAATCGAATACAGATCAAACACACTGTTCAGATTGCATGTAAACCGAACAACGAGTATCATGCCAAATAAAAGCCTCCATCTTTCTCGTTGCTTACCAAACGGGACATTATGGAACTTCCATAACCAGCATCAAAACTTCCCACCTGTGGCATATCCAATCAGATAATTCTAATCAGGGCAACAAATGTACAAGCATGTAGCATCAGCACCACCATCCAAAGATGAAAATTACAAAAACAACAAAGCTGGAGCAATAGAAGATGTGATTTGTAAGCACCTTGAGACCAGTTTAACCGAAAATAGCATTATCCGCAGCAATGGTCAGATCACAAACCATATGTAAAACATGCCCTCCTCCAACAGCATAACCAACAACCTGATTTATAAGAATGACAGCAATTGAAATAATGAAAACTAATGTAATCCAACAAAAAATAACCACTGTCACTAATTATTTTAGAAATAGAAGAAAAGAGATTACCATTGCTATCATTGGTTTTGGAAAAGATGCATGCAAGGGAACGTAACAACTTGCCAAGAGAACAGTCCATAAGTTCCTTATAGCACTACACTAAACATGTAATACTACAGGTATGCTTATGCCAATGAACCAATGTTCAAAAATTTTGTACTAAACCATAAAAGCTAATATGTGTTTTACTGTAAGTGCAGAATAAACTTCCATTCAACAATCCAGTTAATGACTTTCATTATGCCACAGTTCAAGCAAACCATAAAACTTCATGAGCATAAATAAGAAAGAAAGGTTCATTGGATTAATGACAACTAGGAATTTTTTCAATCAAGCTTTCACTCTGGAAGTGGTGTAACAGTGTCGACAATGCCACTGCTAAAGTCCCCAATAGTGATGTGAACAATTTAACAACTGATTGTGGCTGCAAATAACAGTATTACACGAAATAGTAGCGATACCAGTCCAGAATTTAAAGCTAAACCAATACCTTTTATGATATGAAACACAGTAACAAGCCGCAAGATGGAAAATAGAAAATCAAATACAGCAAAGTGATGCAGAGGTAGAAAGTAGACAACTTAATCGAACCAGAACTCAAAAATCTCATTATTCAATACTCAAGTAGAAACTCAAAAATTTAAGACCAAAAATAAGAAAGAAAAATGCATTAGGGGATCGACAACTAGGAAAATTTTCAATCACTATAGAACCAAGATTGAAAACCCAGTTAATGTGAAGGAAACCTTTATCATATGCTAAATATCCAGATCAAACCTCTTCGACCAAAAAAAATAATGGATAGAGATGAGAAGGAGAGGCGGAGGCTAATGGATAGAGAGGAAGGGAGAACCATTGCGATGCGAGTGAAGAGAAGAGAATAGAAAATGTCTTACATGTTAGAAATCGGCAAGACGTTTTTCGAAAATTGTGAAATGATTTACCCGTGTTTTGGAGAATGTGTTCTATAGGAATTCATTTTCCAGCAAACAAAACAACGTAAAATTTGGAAAATGTTTTTCGACCATAAACAAACGAACCCTAAGTTGAATCTAGAACCAATTATTAAAATTAAGTATTAACCCACATCTTAAATCGAAATTTAAAACTTAATTAAAACAATACAATTTTCAAAGCTTAATTTTTTGAAGTTTGGTTACCAAACTACAGTTAAAAACTATCATTAAAAACTATTCACATATTGGTCACCTATTGTTAATTTAATATTATTGTACACTAATAAATTTTTATTTTGATTACTTATTTTTTTAATTAATTTTATTTAAAAAATAAAAAATATAGTCGGAATTGAGTTATTCAATTGCAGAGATGAAACTTAAATTTTTCCTTTTAACTCAATTCGTTGTAAAAACTCAAGTAATTCGCTGAAAAAATAATTTCTATGTAAAAACCCAAGTTTTCCCTATAAACACCCATGTAATTCCTTGTAAAACCTCAAGTTTTTCCTTTTAATTTAGTGGGAAAATATTTACAATTAGTTCTAGAAAATGAATAAAATTAAAGGAAATTAAAATATTTACAATTAGTTCTAGAAAATGAATAAAATTAAAGGAAATTAAAAAGATAATTTTTTTTAGTAAAGCTCAAGTTTTTCCTATAAAACCTGGTTAATTCTAAAAAGAAAAAAAATAATAAAGGAAATTAAAAAATAAATTATTTTCCATGTAAAAACAAGTTTTTTCATGTAAAATTTTAAGTTTTTTCCTACACACACAAGTTTTTCCCTTTAACTAAAAAAACTAAAATTAATTCTAAAAAAATAAAATGATAAATAAGTAACTAAAATGAAAACTTACTAAAGTTGGGCAACTAAAATGAATGTACAATAACATTGAATTAAGGACAGATGACTAAAATGAAAACCGTTTTTAACTGTGGTAATTGACTCGTGACACCAACTCAGTCAGAGACTTAAATAATACTATAGATAAATATACAATTGATGGAAATAATAAAGTGTGCATAATAAATTAAAATGTATAAAAATAGTAAAATAAAACTTTAGTTGAGTGGTAAATTAAAAGTTTTACTAATATAATTGGTTTGGGTTCAAATCCCACCATATTTATATTTTTATTGGGCTTTTTTAATAAAAAGACTAAAGTACTTTGTATATACACAAACACAATTGAATGAGGTAAACAAGTGTGCATAATAAAATTAAAATTTATAAAAATATCAAAATAAATTTTTTGTTAGCGGTAGATTTACATTTTACTAATGCCATTGATGTGGGTTTGAATTCTATCATATGCATATTTTTATTGATTTTTTAATTAAAAAGACTAAGCTGCCCTTGAATAATGTAACTTATTTTTAATTACGGAAGGATATTTCTGTAAATTTTCTAATCAAGTTTGTTGACTCATGACACCAACACAGTCAATAGCTTAAAAAATAGCATAGATTAATAAAAAGTAAAATAGAGAAAATTAAACTAATATTATATGAGATTTGCCGATTGAGCATTAATTCAGTTGACATTATTGTTATTCAACAATTAAAATGACATGAGTTTAAGTGTTCTTAAGGACATATTTTTTTTAATTTAAGGATTTAAAGAGAAATTTATGGGTTGAAAATAATTAATAAATGAGATTTAAAAAAAAATCAGATTTAAACCAAAAGTGTTTAAGGTTATGAATAGTAGAATAATTAGTAAATAAAAAGTGTTACCAAATTTATAGTTCTAACTTAAATATTTTACAAGGAATGAAATAAACTTTTATTGAAGTAAGAAACATTAATATACCTTATTTTCTAATAATAGCATAAGATATTTTTAATATTTTTAAAAATAAATTATTAATTACTTTTTAAAATTAAATTACTAATTATTAAATATACTTTATTTTTTTTATCAAGTGATGGGTGCAATGACAAGATATATTTATAGAGGGTTCTTTTTATGGAGAGATGAAGTGTTGTAAATAAATGAACGAGATGGATTGAAAGAAGACAGAGAGAAAGAGTGGAGCAAATTAGGTAACACTATGCGTAGCGACAAATAGTAGTTGGTAAGGTGGAGAAAGGAAAATGTGAATAACAATAAGGCTAAGTAAATAAAATAAGTTGAGAGAATTTTAGAGAGGGCTTTGAGAATCAGAATTCTCAAAGTACCAAAAGTCATTTCACCAGTTGTGGAAAACTTCTATTTATAGTATTTCAAGAATACAAATTACAAAGTTAGTAATTAATAAGAGTAATGATAGATATTTCTTAATTACAATTGCATTAATGATAAGAAGGGATAGTGAAAGGTTTTGTTGGTGATGGTGAATAGTGAAGAAGAATTCACTATGTTTATGAAAGGAGGGGGAAACACTTAACATTACAGGAAAGTGTTAAAAGGAGAACTCTTAACTACCTCAATATTTGATACACCAAGCTCTCCAGAACATCCCAAAAGTGAAGATAACATAAGAACTCTGTCATATTTCAGTATTACTTCCACTTCTACTTTGGTGAAGCGGTACTATGTGAAACATCTTTCACGAAATATCTCTTGAAACGCAAGATGATGATTGTTCTTGGATGAGAGTTGTTCATGAATAATGATTATTTTAGCTTGTGATAGGTGCTAAAAGTAACATGTTTTAGCCTCATTCTTAATGCGTTTTTGGGTGATTATTTGATGTTAATAGTGAATTTTATGCTCCTAATCTTTTAAATTCATGTTTTTATATTTAGGAGAGCATTTGAGAGCAAAAGGAGCGAAAATTGGAAAATTGGAGCAAGTTACAAGAGCCACATTGGTTGACCCCTTCCACACAGCCGTGTCAATTTTGCGAATTGTACTTCGAACAGCCAAAAATGTGATTTTTAGGGTTTTTGGGCATTCTAACACTTGTATATAACAAAAAAAAAAGATAGGAGTGAGCCGTCATAGAATATTCAAGAAAACAACTCGAAAAATACCATTGAAGCCGATTCTGAAACAGATTTCCATCAAGATTGAAGATTCCTTTTGATTTATTTGGAGATTATTATGAGTTCCTTTGTTTCTTGTGGTTATAATGTATTTTGGATGTTTTTATTTGTTAGCATGAACTAATTTTCTAAATACCAAGGAAAATGAACCCTATGATGGATTCTGTCGTTTGATTTTTATTTTACGCAATAAAAACTTAGATCTTGTTCTCAATTATGTGTGCTTAATTCTTGATTTAATATTTCTAAACTATTGATCCATGTTTGATGTGATTAAATTAGAGGATGAATAGACCCTATTTAAGAGTAGATCTAGCATAATTGAGTGGAGTTGCATGCAATCCTAGAAATAAGATGACATAAATCTACCGGATTAAAGTCAAATCTAATAGGGTAATCCATAGATCGAGTTAATGCGATAATAGGAGTTTTAATTAGAAAGAAATTTCAATTAATCAACCTAAAGTCAGTTGCTCTGAAGAGAGATATTAACATAATTTAGGGATTTATACAGATCAAGATGCTAAGTGAATAAATTACGTAATTTAGATTGATAGGGGCAGATGAAGTCTAGGTAAATTCTTTCCTTGGTATTGTTTCACTTTTTGGTTATTATTCAATTATTTTCCTGATTTGTTCTTTTTCGCATTCGTATTTAATTAATTTAGTTAATTTTAGTTTTAATCAATCACTTAAATTTATCAGTTAAATAATAGAAAGATAATAATTACTAGTACTTTTAGTTCTTTTCTCACTGTAGCTATACTATTAATTGATAGGTACACTTACTTTAGTCGGATTTTTAGTTGGTTTCGTAGACATTAGCTTGTTCCTAGGATGAGTTGTTCTCAATGTAGAGGTTGTTTCGAATAAATGTTATTTTGTGGTGATGATTTTCTTAGTAAAACTTCTTTTGAATAATGACTCTTCCACAAAAACACAATTGTTCTAAATATAAGTTCTTGCAAACAATGGTTGTTTCTGAAATGCCATTATTCTAAACAAGAGCTATTATGAACTTTAGTTGTTTTCCACATGAGTTGTTCTCAAATAAACATTGGATGGTAGCTATTCTAACTAAGACCCTATTCTGAACTAGCTATTCTAGACATAAATATTCCTGAATAATAGTTGTTCTGAACAACAACTGTTCTAAGCAAGAGTTATTGTTCTGGAAGAGATACACTTGGTAGCACCATTTCTTAAAATATAATTTTCTTTATCTCAAGAGATAAAATGTTAGTAGCCAAAATAGAGTATCTACATTATTGAACGCTTATCTTGTAAATGACATTATTGAAAGGAGCAACTCTAAATCCTAAACATGAAAAGTAACACAAAAATGGCAAGTATAAAAAAAGAAAAACTAGTTTTAAAATTATAATAAAACTAATTAAAGGGTAGACTACATTAGTAGTCACCCAACTATGTTTTTTTCTCTCTTTTTGAATCATACAACTATGAAAAATTATAAAATGATCATCAAACTATTAGTAAATTTATGTTTTGACCATCGAAGTATGCAAAGTTACAAATAGTTACTCAACTATCCAATTTTTCTTTTTTCGGTCACCTAACTATCTTGGATTTTTGAGTATTTTCATTTTTACCTTAGCAAACTGGTGATAAGAAAAAAGATAAAATGAATAGTTGGGTGACAAAAAAAAAGGAACTTACTAATAATTGAGTGACTATTTCATAATTTTTCATAATTAAATGATAAAAAAGAAATAAATTATAACTGGATCACTAATTTATCCCTAATTAAAACAAAAATATTAAAATTTAAGGAGCCTTGTACCCTGCCAAACGTAAATCAAGCAGAGATCACGTTTTAAGTTGCCTTTTTTTCCCCTTCTTTCGTGTTTTCATTTTAGTTGACTTCTAGTCACGTGAAGACCGGGAAACGAGATTTCACCCCATTTCCCAAACACCCAAATACTACAAAAACAGCACTGGCTTTCATCCAATACAATAGCACTCAATTTCAATCGTGGCTGAATTTATGAGCATACATATTTTTTTTAGGATACGAATCTGTTCAGTTTAAACCCAAAAAAATCATTAAATCAAATATCCAATTTCATTTACAACACAAGTGTTATGTAACAAACTCTCTTCATTGTAATTAGCAAAAACATGCAACACCAACATGAAACATCAATCAAAACTTGTGAATTATGCTCTCAATTCTCATCTTCAATCCATTTTAATAATAGACCCCCGCCCCCCAAAAAACCTTACCTGTTTTTAAAGGAACGATTATCTCTGAAAAAGGGAACAATTAAGATTTTCAGTTCATTATTGTTAGGCATTAGCTCTCTCTAAATCTCTAAGTCATCGACCAACAAGTCATTGGTAAAGGGTTCAAGGACTGGAGAAAATGAAAAGGAATTTAGATCTAATTAATATAGAAAACTATCTCATGCATAAAAAGGTTTCACCTCAAAATTTTGTTTTAATAGATTAATTTTGTTAAATTACTTCCATTTTTATACTTTAGATTTTGGTATTATTAATAAAAGTTGAGATTCAAGTATTTTGATGCCCTCAAATTTGATTCATACTGCTTATGAACTAACACAATCATACTTATAAGTATACATTTTGAAGAAGGATGATGAAAACAAGATAATTGTCTAATGTTGTGAGTTGACTTCCAGCTGGTTCGGTCAACAATGAGACGTTTAGTGGTAAATTGTAGTGGTAGGACCCTAATCCCATTCACGCCCTTTAAATTCTTTCGAATTCAAAGCAAACGAGTAAGAATGGAAAATGGAAATCCACTTCATTTACTGTTCTACAATCGGCTGTCTTCAACATTTTCTCTTTTTGTCTCTTGTTTACACTTAAGAGAAAACATGGGATTTCATTTGATTAGTGTTAGTCTTAATTGACAATCATTTGTATTGGATGGTGGATAGGAAAAATAATGAGCAACTTCAAGGAAGATGTGTGTTCTTTTTCAGTTGTTTGTTTACATTATAAGACCTTTGTTTGCGAGTTTCTTCTCTTGCAACATCAACTACCTCCCTCGGTTGAGACAAGAAACTCCTTTCATCAGCAGGTTTGATCCATGTTCTTCATTTCCCTTCCATCTTCATATTTATGTTCTACTCAACGTTTGCATGTTTTCAATTCCTTTTTTCAGGGTTTGAAGTTCATTGGATACTATTATAATATCTCCAAGCAAACATCTGAGTAAGTTCTTGAATCCATCTTCATGTTGATGTTATTTTCAATGTTTCCAGTAATTTTTATGGTTGATGTTAAGCTCAAAACATGAGTTCTGTGAGGTTGTTTATCCATCTTATTTAAATCTCCAAAAACTTAAAAATTTTCAATTCATCTACATATTGATGTTTTACTGCAGAAAATTTGCAGGTTAATAACATAAAAAGAAGATGGCGGATGCAATCATACAAGTTGTAGCAGGGAAGCTGATTGATGCCCTGAAAGAGCACAGTGGTCGAGTACTTGAATTTCGTAGCCAATTCATGGAGCTTAAAACACAGCTTGACTTCATGAAATCCTTCCTTGCTGATGCTAACAAGCTCAAAAGGAAGGAGGAAACCGTGAAGACAACTCTAAGCATGATCAGAGAATTGACCTATGATGCCGAGGATATACTTACTGATTGCTTGCTCCGAGCTGAATTTCGTGACCATGTCTTTCGCTGCAACCATTTCCTTCCACGAGAGATGATCTTTCAGCACCGAACTTCGAAAAGGCTCAAGGACATCAATGGACGGATAGAGAAGATGCACAAGGTCTTGAAAACATATTTAAAGACAATCGGACAGCAAGGTGTCCATGACGATGTCAGCAGTGTGGTTCATCGTCGATGGACGTCGCCTGCTTTCGATGAATCCAGCATAGTTGGTTTGGCTGAAGATACAATGAAGATTATAGGGTGGATTCTTCCTACGAAAAAACAGTTGCACCAAGTTGGGATTATTGGGATGGGGGGATTGGGGAAAACAACTATAACCCAGAAGATCTTTAACAACCACGCGATCCTCGAACGATTCGAAGAGAGAATTTGGGTGTCCATATCTCAAACTGTGAATGAGGAAGAAACAATGAAGACCATGTTGAAACAACTAGGAGAGGATACGTATGGATTGGATATGGGTCAAATGCTGCCCAAGATTAAACAAGCACTTGAGGGTAAGGACTATTTGATAGTGATGGATGATGTTTGGAGTGTTCATGGCTGGTGGGAAAGATTGCTTGCTGGATTACCCAAGAGGGAGGGACAGAGCAGTGCTGTAATAATCACTACCAGGAAAGAAAGTGTTGCCATTGAAATGGGGGTGGAGAAAGCTCGAATTCATCAACCTCGCGTACTCAATGAAGAAGAAAGCTGGGCATTGTTTTGTAGGATTGCATTTTCTTCAGAAAAGGAAGCAAAGCCGCACTACGAGTTGGAAGAGCTAGGGAAGGATATAGTGAAGAAATGTTGTGGACTTCCATTAGCTATCAAGACCGTAGGAGGCTTGTTGAAATCGAAAACTTTGTCAATTGATGTTTGGAGACGAATTCACAACAATTTCCACGATGAATTGGCTACTAGAGAAGGTGAAAGCTCGGTTATGGCTTCCTTACAATTGAGCTACGATGAGCTGCCAACTCGCCTCAAGCAATGCCTGTTATGCTTCTCCATTTATCCGGAGGACTCGGTGATAAGTGCTGAGCAGTTGGTTCATTGGTGGGTGGGAGAGGGTTTCGTACAGGGAAAAGACAGCCGGACTGCAATCGAATTAGCATTTGATTACCTCTCAGAGCTCATCAGTAGATGCCTGGTTGAAGTTGTGAAGCACAGAGGGTTCGATGGAAGAGTCTACACTTGCAAGATGCATGATCTTGTGAGAGACTTGACCATTAAAATTGCTAGAGAAGAGTCCTTTTGCAGCTTTGATGAACATGGCAAACAAAGACCCAGCATACAATCTCGGCGTTTGGGTTTTACAGGGGAAGAAGATGTGAAATCACTGAATAAAAAATCAAAGCTCCGGGCATTCCTGATGATGAACAGCTCTCCAGTTAGCCACGATAAGACCATCCCACTGTTCAGAGTAAGGTCTCTCAGGGTGTTGGATTTTTCTCTGAATAAGCTAGAAAACATCCCCATTCACAAACTCCTGCATTGGATCATCTCTCTTCAACGCTTATCATATCTGAACCTAAGAGGAGTTGCTTCCCTCAAGGAACTTCCACAGTTAATCGGTGAGCTCCGGAACCTTCAGCTTTTGGTTTTGAATGGATGCAACAATCTTCAAAAGCTTCCCTCGTCCATCACAAATCTGCAGAAGCTAAATGTACTGGATTTAGGGTACTGTCCTATGATGCGATATCTCCCACAGGGGCTTGGGAGGCTTTCAAATCTTCAAGAACTCTCAGGATTCACGGTACCAAGTGAAGCTGACAGGAATGGGTGTCGTTTAGGTGAGCTTCAATGGCTGTCAAAGCTTAAAGTACTGCGAGTAAATATAAACGAAGAAAGCGACATTGCAGAAGAGGAACTCACTGTCCTTTCCCACCTAAAACAACTCAAGGTTTTGTCCATCAACACAGAAGGATGCGAGAAAGAAGAGACTTTCAGGAAACTGGATGGCTTATCTCCTCCACCACATCTTGAGGAGCTGTATCTGAGGTATTACCGTGGAGTGACGACGCCAATGTGGATGAATCCCAAGTCACTTCGTGATTTGCATTATCTTTGTATCGAAAATGGAGACCTGCAATTCGTGCATCCAAGCTTCGAGGGTGGTAAAACCATTACATGGAAAGTTGAGGGGCTTTGTCTCAAGTTCCTTGCTAGGCTACAAGTGGAGTGGGATTTGGTTCAGAGTGTGATGCCTAGAATAAGGTATGTGGAAGTTAGCCATTGTTACATGCTGAAATCATTCCCCTGCAACACTGAAAAACTTGGGGTTTGGAGGAAATGAGAAAGAACCAAGTTGCTAATTCAATGGAGGAGATGATCCACTTGGTCTCAAGCCTCACAAGTTCTTACCGTTACATCATCAAATAATATGGAGAAATTAGCTTCATATGAAAGCTTACTTACATATTTGAAACTACCAATGATCTTCAATTAAAATCTAATGCTAGCTTCAACTTTTTTTTTCCCTTCAGCTGATTAGAATTATTCTTAATAGGTATTTTCTATTTGCCTATTTTGAAAATTGTCTGGAAGAAGTATGACTTGACACTGAAATCACTCATCAGTATATTAATTGGTTATATGAACATTTATGAATCAATTAACACATAAATTAGGATCATCTCTTCATGTAACAATATGTACCGGCCATATATGAACAGAATTAATACTATTTGCATGTTCATTAGCACAACATGAGTTTACTTTTGTTTTTATTTTTCTTACCATTCATTTCATAAAAAGAATTGTGCTATGACCGAGACCAATAGCCACTGAACCGAGACCAACATGGCCAAAGCATTAAAATGGGCTCAAACTAAACCAAGGTGCTATGACCCAACTAGAATAACCCAAATTTTAGGACTTCGAAAAGGAACCCAAAATGAATAGCAGAGGCAATCATATAACTCAAGCAAGTAGTGCCGTCAAAATAATAACTAGCCATGATTTTTTTTTCAAACGAAAATTCATTTCATAGCTAAAGTAACATAACAGAAGCAAAAGGAGCCAAATCCCAAAGCATAAAAGACATAAACAGAAATAAAGTACACAAAAAGAGCAGAAACAACCAAACCAAAATAAAGAGATCCAAGCCGGACTAAAGCTACCTTTAGCCATAAGTCCAGTAAACCGAACTGATGCGTTGGATCGGGCCGAGAAGCCAGCATCAACAGGGCACGCATGACGCCATGAATTATTATTTTTGATGTATCTGTTACTGTTCGGCATATCTAGCAGACACACATCACCATTGAAAATAACAGGTTTGAAAATCTGCAACGTTTTCTCAACCACTCTTTGCTCCATTATTCTTGTTTTAAAATGCTAAATAACTTTTTTATTTTAAAAAAGTTAGTCAATGCATGATGATACAAGGTTGCAACTAGAGTCAAAATCATCTTGTTTGAGTAAACAAGAGTAGTTAGTAGGGAGTAGTAGGCTAGTAGCAGATAAAAGAATATATAATATAACAAGCTCAACTGTGGTTTAGTTGACTAATGATGATTATTATTATTATAACCAGTGTTTGTTTATTGGAGCTCAAATGTATACAGATTCAAACAGTGTGTCTGGTTTATATAAACCAAGAATTTAAGCAGGTGGGAAAAGGTTGGGCACGTTAAAACCTGGCTCAGAATCAAACTTGAAAATATGTTTTTCTTTTTAATGGTTGTTTAATTCTCAAACATTCGCCTTGAAAACTGCAAAAAGAAAAAAGAAAAAAAAGAACAACATTATCTGTTCCTAGTGTTGAACTTGGTTGAATGTTAACTGATCCACCATTGATATCTGCAGATATATTTTTTTTAAATTCTGAAAAGGAAAGGTATATTATCTGCTTAATAAACAAAGTTTCAATCAGCAATCAATGAAGCAAAAACTAAAGTTTTCAAGTTGTTTTTTGAATGAATAATGTGAGTCCACAACACAAACAAATGGTCCATTCAGATTGGAGAGACCGTAAAGAGCATTTTACGGCTTTTGCATGAATAATGTGGCTGAGACCTCTGATAGCTTTAGTTTATTTATCCAGGTTGTCCAAATGTCTGTTTCATTTCCTATCTTTCCTCTCATTCAACCACACCAATCAACATCATATCAATTTTTTTTAAAGGCATGTTTTATAGTTTTTAATATGTATTTTTTTTATCATATAATCATTGTGATTATCCTAGTGTTAACAATGCCAGACAAAACCTTCACCAGAAAAAAAACAGAAAAAAAAGGAGGATAAAACTGTTGTCACTACTGAGAAACTGCATCCTTGTCTCTCCAGGATTGGATTCAATTAATAATATTTCAAAGTCTTCGCTACAACTTGGTCTAAAATATCCCATCTTATTCAACAACCAAACCATATATATATAATTTTTCCAAAAGAATTGGGTGCTTCTGTCATCTTTCATCATCATCCCTTCAATTATATGAATCAAATGTTATCTGTTTTTGCATATTGGAACATAAGTATATATAAGAATATAATGATTATGAAACACGTATCAGCAAACAGGGAGGAGATGAAATGGTGGAGAAGGGGGTTTTGGGTGAAACACATCAATCAACTTAACACGATGGAGAGGGAAACCAAGGCAGATATCCCTCACGTGTGGGTGGGGTTTAACTGGGGGGCAGTTCAAAGTCTTACAATCTATGGGGGCCAAACCCAAACGTGTTATTGTCTGATGACGTCTCCATGAATAGCCACGTGTGTAATGACATCAAAATAGGCGCCTCCACAGCCTCCCAACATGCCCATACATGGTTTCACGTGAATTTTGGGCCAACTCTGTTACATCTTTTATTTATTTTGTCTTACTGGAATTAGGCAGGAATGGCTCTTAATTACTTAGGCAGCTAGGCTTAATGTTTGTCTGCATGATGCCCATTTACAGGGTCTTCTCTTCGGAATATATACACATAAGTATCGTTAACAATTAATTACTTTTATATTCTTTTACAATTTATATAAAACTCTTTGAATTTAGAATTTCATCTATTGGAATTTTTGAATCAATTAAAATTTTCATTTAAAAATAAGGATAAAGTTTGAAATTTTGTTTTCTTAGAAGTGTATTAAAATGATTTATTTGAATTTTTAACATTTAAAAGGGCTGCAAAAGGCATTATACCATTTAATCAAGGGAGTCCCTTGTTTTCCCTAAGCTGCACCATTGAGAATATCATCTTATGGCTAATATATGAATAATATACATTCGAGTTGGCGGAGCCAACATACTTTTTTTTTTTGAATAATTTCATTATATGTTTTGATCATATCTATTTTCTTAACATAATATCTAGAACTATCCATAGCCCTTCCTCAACCCAAAAATAGAAAGATAATGTGCTTCAACGCACTTAAATTTACGTCCTCCTGTATTGCCAACAATGCCATACCAATCGAGCTAAGACTCAATCGACAAAAAATTAAATACATTTTAAGTTTCTCAAAATTTAACATTCACAATTTAGATTTAATAACTATAAATGGTCTAAAACAAAAAAAAAAGTTTACACCTCCTCAGACAGACAGATGCTCTTGCTAATTGCTTAATTTTTAACTATAGCAATCAAAACTTAAGAAATCATGGACATTTTTCTTTATCCTCAACTAAGCTCGAGTCAATTGTTTATAAGAATATATTTCATGAAAAAACACTTAATTTGTAATTCCTTATTGAAATTGTCTAACTAGAGAATAAATTTTGTAGACAAAGAATGGATTCTATTGTTGTATTTTGTAGATTATGTATATATACATGGATCTATCTTAGCTACAATTGTACTTTTCAAAGCAATCATTTTCACCATTCCCATGCATCCATTAAATTTTCGTAACATGCATGCATCTATTTCCGACAATAATTTGAGCAAGAAATCGACTATACAATTTGGCAGGATTATTATTTTGTTTGCCAATTAATTTTTGGAATGAAAGAACTCTACCAATTAAGTTAAATTTTGTCGACTATTGATTTAAATATCATAAATTAGGAATCTACATTTTTTTTTATCACCACCTTTCAACATTTGCTTACATTTTCTAGATTTGGATTATTTTGAATTACTACTTTTTATAAAAAAAAGTAAGTACTAATTGAATATCTTTTTAGATTTATGAAAAATTAATCATTTTTAGGGTTTTAAATATAAATAATACACATCTAAATAATTATAATTATAATTAATCATTATGGAATATATCTAGATTTAGGGTGTACCAAATCATTGAAAATGGAAACTTTCAACATTTAATTTCTTAAATTGTGTTTGATAATGATATTAGCTATTTATCTGTTAATGTGAAAAATATTAATTTAAAATAAATTACTTCTTCATTTCATTGAAATTTAAAATATTCAAAATTTATCTCTAATTTTATCCAAAACTATTCAAAATAAAATAAATAATGCCATATTACTAAGATTCTTTTGAGTGTATATCATATTAATAAGATTAAAATTATGAAATAATGATTTTTCAAAAATCAATATTTACTATTATTAAGCAAAAAAAATTATATTCAGTACTTAACTTTTACTAATACATCAAACGATTTTATCTTAGATCAAATAATTATATTCCAAATTATAGTAAATTTTGGATTGAAAATCCACACATGTGAATCTCAAAATTTTCAATGACTCGATCTTGTTATTA
Organism: Gossypium hirsutum; assembly: GCF_007990345.1. Classification (NCBI taxonomy): domain Eukaryota; kingdom Viridiplantae; phylum Streptophyta; class Magnoliopsida; order Malvales; family Malvaceae; genus Gossypium; species Gossypium hirsutum. Next base: position 8,945,818 of record NC_053437.1, on the reverse strand, counting down.
AACAAAGACCTCATTATCATATTCTTTTGGATTTAAAAATTTCTAGTCAATATTTTAATAATTCTTTTTTTTATCAAATCAAGCTCAAATTATTTAAAAAATGATTTATAAATAAATTCATTTAATGGCATCTAATCATAATTACAAAATAATATCCTTAGGATTGTAATCCACTATAATATGCTTATCCTATTGAAATTTTACTTTCTAATAGTGTTTAAAAGGGTGCCTCTCTCTCATATTATTGTTAACTTTGATTTTCTATGGGACATCCTTTTCTATTATTATCACAATATTTTATAAATTTCACTATCCATCAGTCATCTTTTAAGTCATAATAATCAACATCAACTTAAAACTTTTATTCTGGTTAATCACATCAAATTAAAACTTTGATCGGTTGCTATAGTGGTCATTGTTGGATAAATAATATTTTGTCCCTAAAAAGCAAAGCCTCTATTTTTCCTGTAACACTTGAAAGTTTCTCTCTTCCTGATCCTTTTTTCAACCTTTCAATCAGGGGTTTTTTCCTGGAATTTTTTTTATAGAAATAGATGGGATAGATCATCTTTTTAGTACTATAATATATCATTAGCACTAAGAAGATGATAGTAAAAAAACCTTTCTTGCACCCTATTCACTTATTCAACAATGGTAAAATGCATGGTTAACGTAATGATAAAAATGATAGTTTTGCAAAATAAGTCAACATTGTTGATATTAATTCCGAGATACTTTTAAGTAAAAAGTGATAGTATAAGAGAAAAAACTCAAGAGTTTAAACTTAAATTTTTCACTATAAATGTAAATATTATATCTTATAATTATACCCAATATTTAAAAAAAAATTCATCACAAGAATAATGTGAGATGACAAGGGTTTATCTTAGCTTAACCAGTGGTTGAGGGTTTGATCCGCGTCTTGGGTATAGAGCAGTTTTAAAACTCCTGGCTAACATTTACTCCTTAATGGGTCTACAGATGCCAATGATTAGTTACTGGGCTCGCTCCGTAAAATACCTTAAAATAAAAAATCTAACTCGATGATTGCAAAAATTATTTGGAAAATGAATCTTAAATAAACCAAACTGATGGGCACACTTTTAAAATTATCCAAGAAGGATATAAAACTCAAAAACAAATTCTCTACTTATTATCGACTAAATACGTTACCTATATTATATATATTCATAGCTTTGGGATGTTGTGAGCTACTGAGAATACGTCATTTTAGTTCATTTGGCATATATCTGAAAAGCATGTAGGAAGAATGAATATTATATGCCAAACTAAAACATGATAAAATTGTGTTATTATTATTAATTTTCAAAATAACATACATTATGAGGTGTTTTTTAAAATAATTTTATACAAAATATAATTTTTTTTATGCATGAAAAGATTTGAGCTGAAATCATCATGAACTTTGATATTTTAATTTTATTGAGTATTCATATATGCATTCATGATTCTCTAGTACTTTACAAGGCTCAGGATTGAGGATGAGGAAATTATTGAGGGAGATCATCTCCAAATTAGCATTTCAATTCAAAGGTATCACTCAACCCTAATCTTCAAACAAAAAGGAATACATTAGAGACATCTGTTGAGGCAACCCAATTTAGATGGCTAGAATATCTTTGTGAAAAATATGTTAATTAGTGTCTCAAGGTGATATTTATATTTTTAAAAATATAACTAAGTTTTTATTTTAGTGTCTGTAGATCTCCATTTACTAGATCTTTTTTCTTACATATAAAATTTAAGATAATTTCATTTTCTGAAAATTGAAAAGTTCACCCTTATATGTTAATTTCTCAAAAGGTGGTCATTATATTTTACCAAACCTAACAAGTCACTTCAATTGTGGATAAATACATCAACTTTAATAGTTAATTTGCTACATATTAATTGTTAGATTAATGATATTACCTAATTCAATTAACTTCTCCATTTTTGTAAAATATGATGACCAAATTCTAACGAATTAAAGTATGCACAATCATCATAGATAGGTTTAAATCTCATAATGCGTAGTTCAGGGGCGGAGTTAGGGGTAGGCAGAGTCTTGCCACCTCTATAATGAAATTTTTTTCATTTAGGTCCCTTTATAATTGATAAAATTTTAAATTAGTAATAGTAAAATTATACTTTAACCCTCTAAAAATGATAAAAAATTTGATTTAATCATTTAAAAATTATATAAATAAAGATTATTAAAATTGTGAAGTTACATTTTCACTATAATAAAAAATATACAATTTAATTCCGTCAAAGAAATTTTTTTAGCTTCATCCTTGGGGTAGTTGATATAAATAGGTTATATTCTTAGTATAGTTATATTTTATGATTTTTCAATATATATTTGTAATTATATTATATTTATAGGGATAAACCAGTAATTTCCTAAATTGAAATAAGATATATGATTGAATTTTTGCAACGAAAAAAGAAATGGTGATTATTTTGAATTGAGTTCAAAACTAAAAATAAAAGCATTTTCCATAAGAGATAAGACCAACAAAATCTAATATATCTAGTTTCGCTTGTGTCTTCCAACCTTCCCAAAGTCTTCACAACAAACGGCAAAGATGGCGTCTAATTTTTTAAATATATTTTCCAGGTGGGCCCAAGTGAAAAAAAAAAACCCACGTGGATGCTTGTGCAGTTATTGATCTCAAAAGCACCATGTGGGCCCACATTGCACCATGTATGTAGTCAACGGTTATTGCTTGCCACGTGGCAGGATATTGTGAGACGGCCCCCTACATCAAATATTATTTATTTTCTTTAAAATTGTAAAATTTCCCGGATTTTACGCTTCTAGGGAACCGTGACCAGCATGGACTTTGGGTCCCACTATGCTAAGTGGGCCGTAGATATACGAGTACACGTGGCGTTGTCTCCTTACCTTTTTCTTCAACTCCGACTCGCCGATTTATTGTCTAATCGTGCTAAATTCATCAGTTTTTCTTTTAAAAAAAATTCTTTTTAGGGATTTTTAAAATTATTCATCAATATAACGGTTTAAATCAAAATATAACTAAATAAATTATGAGATCCATATGTTGACAATTATATATAGCGAAAAATTCAAAGTTGTATTATAATGGCAATGCTACTTTAATCTCAATTTATGTAGAGAGTGAATAATCACATTCATGGTGATGCGTTGGAATTTGTGACTATGAAAAAGAGGTTTGTCTTTCATCTTTAACTTTTACTCCATTTAAGGGGTTGATTTTAAGCTTTCCTAATGGGGTAAGTAGAGCCACACCGTGAACAACACACATATAAAAATATATTCCATGCTTAACTCATTTCATTAATAAATGATCACTTCAATAATTTAATCGAAGTACCGTTTGATTTCTTTCCCCTCTACATAAAATCATTGGTGAAGTTGCTTTCAAATGTCTTATTTTATGCCATGGGAGTGGATTGTTAGCCCCTACCTACAAAGAGGGATTGGTGTGCAACATTATGTTGGCAAAGTGGCCCTATTTGACAAACAGGGTTCGTTGAGATTGGATAAGGGAGGGAAAGCATGGTTAAAGTGACAAATGAAGGCTTTTACTAGTGGAATTATGTAAGCAACAACCCTTGCATTATAGAGAAACAAAGATGCTATGATCTTTATACCACTTCTTCTTTACCTCATTTGTTCCCATATTGAATTAAGGAAATTTCACCACCTACTTTAACTTCTGCCCTAAAACTAAAGTGTTCAATTATTTTTTTCCACAACTCCATATTCCAGAAACCCCAAATCATCTCTGGTACTTTTCTCTGATTTTTTAGAGTTTTCTTTTCTCACATCGCATCATGAGAATTCCTTTTCAAGTTGGATCTCGAGTTTTTTCCACCAACAAAACAGCATTGTGTTTGAAAATTATCTAATAATTAAATTTGGATGTAATTGCTAATAATTACTTATATGGGGCATGTTTGGTTAACAATACACTTAGTAAATCCCATTGAATTGAGTGTACTCGAAGCACTCCAATTACACTATTTCATTCTTAGGAGAATGTGAAATTGAGTAATTACATGAATAAATTACAAATAATCATACTCAAATCCATTTATTCTATTACTTTTTAAACACGCTTGTACATGGTTTAAGTCTAATAATTTTTAATATAATAATAGTATTATAATTTTAGGATATATATTTTATTTTTAAAAATATAATTATATGTTATTTTATTAACCTCATTTAAATAATCTAAAATTTTTATTGACGAGAAATGTTTTTTTAATACAATTTGACTTACTAAATATTTTACTAAATTATATATTATTTATTTTACATGATTTATACTAATTTTAACAAAATTATATAGCATTAATTTTAAATTTTTTATATTTAGCCAAAGACTCACTGACGATTACAAGAGATTTATGTTTCATGTTAGAGAAGGAATAACTTAACAAATATGGAGGGCTAGGGTAATTAGATACAATTGCATAGGGTGCTTATTTTTCTTGTTAATTTTTTTAGTAATCATACTGTCAAATACTTTCTTGGTCTAACATATTACATATGAAAATCGTTATTTATTTAAAGAATTTTCTTTTCAAATATTATTAATGATTTTTCGTAATAATCATTACTCTTTTTCAGAAATTAAATTTATATAGTTGTGCAATTACAATTTATATTACCAAACATAACATACAAAATTACAGTGTAATTGCGCTCTATCAGCCAAACATGTCTAGAGAATTAAAATTTCTTATCATTACAAAAGGGTATGGTTACCACCTTAATAAGTACACTTTCATCCAATTACTCTATGGTGTTCAAACATATTGTAGGGAATTTCCTTTAAGGTCTAGATCTTTCGAGTTTTTCTTTGTCTTCTTCGTGGAAGTTGTATTGATAGTGGTTGTTAATCAAGGGGATAAATGTTGGAAAAATTGGATTAGAAAGCAATGTTTTTTAGGAACAAAAAAAGTTTAAAATTTTTATAAAAATCAAGCCTTGTGATACTTATAGTAATAAATTCCGAAATCATATGTGGTGCCCAAAACCCTACCGGGACGGTCCGACTCGAATTTCGAAGGTCACATTAGCCACCAAAGTGACTCTTCGTTTAAACCACCACAAAGCACACCAACTGACCAATCACACTACGCATCATTCAGAGAATATTTAAAATCCTAAAATCATGCTTTCGTTGCGCTACTCTGATCATCGAATCAACAACAAGACTACTTCGTAATTTAGTATTTAACAGGTAATTACCTCGAAAACTTCAGTTAAACATACATGCATGCAATAAGGTATTTTTAAAAGTCTATATTTGTAAGGGCTTGGAAAACCGTTTTGTTTAAAAACATATAATTAGATTTAAAACGTAGTATAGTAAAATGTTGAAAAAAAAAACTCCATTTCACAATGTCTGAAAATAGTATTGTAGAATTTATACGTATATATCTTATTTAGGAAGATTCATTAAAACATCATGCATTTCTTCATAAAATCATCATCATTTAATTAGTTCATAGGACACCTACTATTTACGTTATTTGTCCAATTTTACATTTCATGCAAACTAAACTCATGATTAATTTCCACATCACACATAAAACATATAAGACTTACCTCGATACCCAGCGACCCTTCAAGCTGCAATTACAAGTTAGTCGAACAATTGCTCATACCATTCATCATATATTCATAATCTACCATTCAATCATCTATCTGAAGCAGTGATAAAAGTTCCAAATCAGACCAATTAAAGAGTCCATAATGTCTAATTACAATCCAACGATTATAATAAAGTATAATTCTAAATCTCACTATTTGGTCCCACATTGCCTTCCTCAATTACCAAGGTATAGCTTCGTTATGGATCACTTGGATGACTCACTTCCCTACCTCTTTACAAGCTAAATCACTGCAATGATATAAAAGAGTGTGTGAGCTTATGAAAGCTCAGTGAGTGCTCAAACATCTACAAATAAACACATCAGTCAGGTTAAGTGAAATAGGCATGCCTAAATGATTCACTTTTTATCACAACTCACACAAGATAATAGTTAACACGAATTAAACAGTTCACATAGAACAGGTAGTTCGCATAAAATAACAATTCATATGAAATAACAGTTCATGCATAATAACAGTTCATTCAATATAATAGTTCATACAATATAACAGTTCATTCAATATAATAATTCATTCATACCACATCGTAACTCATATATCTCAAATAATGATAAATTGACATTTTTGTGATTATGAAACATATAGGAGACTCTACCACCACCTATAATTGGACTCTATCACTACACATTGGATAAACAGATCTTCTTATAACGCCTCACTTTTGGACTCAAAGAGCCCTATGCTATCTCCGATATAAGTGTAGCATTAATGCTTACACTTTTCAACACACTCGACTCATAGAGCCCTACGCTATCTCCGTTGAATGGAGCTATGCTCGACATTCCCTTATCTCTCCAACGCTATCTTCGGGTACAATGCTCATCAGAATAATGAGGGCGAGTACTCAAAATCCTATGACATGCCAACTATATCCAATGGTTCCATAAGGTCACAATGCCTAAATATCTATTTAACACATTCACAATATTCAGTATAATAGGGCTCACAGTTAAGCAGAGCTCACACATTATAACACAGTTCGCAATTCACAATTCGCAATAGAACATGGTTCGCAAATAATATAACTTTTATGCAACATATATTGCACACATAACACAATTCACATATCATTCATGACATAGCTCACATAAATCATTATTCGTATAATTTATTTAGCATAGGGCATGCAATAGCTTAGTTGACATACAATATAACTCAAAATCTCACAATACACAGTTTGGCAAATTAATACAATTCGCCATATTAATGCAAATCACCAAATTAACACAATTCGCCATAGTAATATAATTCGCCAAGTTAACATGGTTCACAATATAACACATTACACAAATATAATTGGCTCGCATTATAGTTGAGCTCGCACCTAACATTTCACAATAATATAATTTTACACTAAATCAGAGCTTGGATTACCGTAAAGCTCATAATTCACATATTGGTTCATGCATGCATAGATGTACATTATCAGTAAAATTTATATGTTATAAGAGTTCACATTATATATATTTTTATTAGTTTGCAAGCATTACAAAACCCATATACATATATATATTATATAAAACAAGACTCATATATGCATATATATTATATATATAATCAAGACCCACGCATATATATTATATATATCAAAACCCACTCATATATATTATATATAACAAAACCCGCGCATATATATATTGTATATATACACATACCTTTTTAGTACATTAGCTCGCCTTTAATATTATGCTCACACACACGCACGCAATAATGAAATGCACAATTTATACACACTTATCATGTTAAGTACATGGTTTACAACTACAACTTGCCTATTTTATTCTTATAACTACATACACATTTTAAATTCATGCATTTGGCTCATTAAAATCGCACAGAATGCATACCCTACACTCAAACAAAATTGCAATGGTTTGCACAGAAGAAATCAAGGTTCACATATTAATTAAGCTGGTGATTTACATATGTTACCTTAGCCTGTGTAATGGAGTTTAAATGCAGTATATTAGACCACTCACTTAGCAACCATTACTTCAACTATCATGCTTAAGTAAGCTTTAATTTGCCTTTGTCCATGCTTGTGGAGGCTCCCAAATGAATTGGAACTTTTCATACGCATAAAACACATTACAAAGGCATTACTAATGACAACAAACACCATTAAATTATTCCAAAATCATAGATCAAAGCCTCTTAACATCTATACCAAAAACTTAACTAATTTTGCTGAAATAGGTGTTTAACCACTTAAATCTCACTTCTAAGTTTAGATTTCAACTTCATACATCCTAACTATCATCTAATTACATATCTAGACCATCAATTTCATCCAATTTCACCAATTTAATTTTTTTCAAAAAAAATCAAGCTTATGCGATCTTTTAAAAGGGGAAAATATTCTATTTGCTTAAATTCATTAAGGATTTATTAAATTAAGATCAAATACCTTTTAATTAGATCAAATGAGTTAGAAATCAACTCATTTTACCGAAATATAAGGTTTCCTCACTCGATTTTTGTTGCTAAACCTTAATTAAGTTTCTAAACATCCTATTTAACCTATTATTACAAATGTAAACCTTTAATTTTACCTAATCTCACGAATTTAAAATTTTTAGAAAATTAAGCTTGTATGAACACATAAAAAAGGGAAATTCGAAATTCATTAAAATTGGATACTGATCTATCAAATTGAGTTATGTATAGTGTTCAATTGGCCACTAACAGGAGTTTATTGCCATGTTTTCTATCAGTTCAAACGCATCTTTGTATGTTTTGTTCATTAAAGCTCCTCATATGGCTCCATTTAGTCTTGAACGTGTGTGCACATCCAATTTGTTATACAACATTTGCAGTCTCAGGCACTCAGGTAACCTATGATGTGGGCGTCTCTGTATTAGCGTTTTAAAATGCTCCCAAGCTTCGTGAAAGCTCTCTCCTTCTAACTGTTTAAATGTTGTGATATCTCTTCTTAGTTAGACCGTATTGCTAATAGGGAAAGCCTTTTGTAGAAATTTCCCTGCAAGTTCATCCCATGTCGTGATAGATCTTGATGTCTGTGAATCTAACCAAGAAAATGCATTATCGATTAAGGAGAAGGGGAACAGCCGAAGACGAATAGCATCATCGATGACCCCATTATATTTAAATGTATCACGAAGCTGAAGGAACCGTTTTAAATGCTGATTTGGGTCCTCCGTCATTGTGCCTCTAAACTACAAATTGTTCTAGATCATCTGAATCATGGCCGGTTTTATTTCAAAATTGTTATCCGTGATGACCGGCCTTGTGATGTTTCCTTGAACTTTCTTCATATTTGGCAGCATATAGTCCCTTAAGGTTCTTTCGTTTTGCATTACCTGTATGTTTGCGAGAAGTTATGTTTGTGGTGGTAAGTCCTCTGGGATATTATTGTTAATCTTGTCAAACAATGGATTGTCTTGGGGTGGTAAATTACCTACAATAGGTGATTTATTATGCATTTACTGTTGCTGTCGAGGATTTTGGCGAATTAGTTTCTCTGAATTAGTAGCTAGCTCTATAGGTGTTCCCCTAGTACAAGTCATGTACTGAAACTAGATCGGTCCATGGCCCGAGCCACCTGATCTGGCCTGAAGGACCGCCCAAAATATGGGAGTATTTGAGCAAAAATATAGGCTCAAAAAATGGGCTTGGGTTTAGGAATGAGGCCCGCTTTAAAAATGGGCAAGGCTTCAAGCAAGGGTTTTTCAGCTTGGGCCCAACCTGAACCAATTTTATTAGCCCCAAAATTTTACCCTTGTTACTAGTCCCCACTTTTTAATAACCCTAGTCCCGATATTCCCCTTCTCTTTTCCCATTCCAATCCCTAATCCCTAAATTTTTCCTTGCTTTTTTTTGTTTTTTTTGTCGTTGCCACCACTGCTGCTTCTCTTCATTTTGCTGCTTTTCACTTTTTTCTTCGCCACTATTGCCATAGCTGCTTCTATACCTTTTGCTGGTTTCCACTTCTTTGCCAGTCTTCGATCGCCGCTGCTCTACCTTAGTCTCATCACACAAAGACATAACAATTGGTTGCTAGTTATTAAAAAAACTGGTTAGTAGTTACAACGAAGTAGGTAAGTACTTCGAGGATTGTACCCAAAGGAGGCGAGTACTAAATTAATGTCAACCTAAATGGAAATAGAAGTGATTAGTAGTTTAAATAAATTATAGTACGATAAAACATAAAAAAAATATTTTGGGGTTTTATAAATAATGAAATAAAAATAACAAAAAGAAAGTGAGCTTCGTATATATAAGTTCTAACTTAATCAAATCTAAGTATGAGTGATTAGCTCACTTTGGTAATCATAACTAATTGCTATTTTGGGTTTCTACTCAATTAACTAGTTGCTACCCTAGCAAGATCTCTCTATCTTCCATTAAACTAACAAGTCAGCAAGAACTACTTATCTCTCGAGCTCACAGTCTAAACCGATTCAGGGCGAAGGTGCTCACAGATAGGTCATACTAATTTTGGGTTAATTCTCACCTAAATGACTTCCTAGGGTCATCAAGCCTAGGGTTTAACTTCTTTCTCTACTAAATAGCTGATCCGCTAAGAAAACCCTACATAGCAATTAATTAATCACACTTCCACTCACTAATCCCTCATAAAAGGATTAGTTCCTTGTGGATCTTGTGAACACAATAATCTTGATAATAAATATAAGCATAAATAATGAATCTAAAGAAAAGGTTAAGAGAATCCTGAATTATATTAATTGAAGCACAGAAACCACAGTAGTTTGATCATAGTTACAACTCACGTTCTCCAATGAACATGAAATAGAAAAGAATTGAAATAAACCTAAAGCCTAAAAGAAAGGAAAAATTAAAGACTAAATTTACAAAGAAAAACTTAGAATGTAAAAGTTGTTCTTTAAACAAGTGTTTTAATAGCCTATTTATAGAGTTTGGGTTGTCGTCGTCCGTAACCCTAGGTCAACTGATGTTCTCGTGTTTTAATTTCCATTGTGTAGACCAAAATGCCCCTAGCTCGTTAGTTCTTCCTATACAGGACTGATGTCGCGACACCTTAGTCCTTGTGTCGAGATATTGAAGGCAGTATGCATGGTTCAGAGGTAGTTTCAAAGGTGTGCCACGACATCCCTTGGCTATGTCATGACACCCAAGGCAGTATAACAATCCTGGCATTCTGCTCCTATGTTGTGACATCACACTCCCTGCATTGCGACATCACACTCCCTGTGTTGCAACATAGCGACTAGATTTGAGTTCTTATGCCTTTGAATAGTCTCCTACACATTTACTAAGTACCTTATCTCACCTTTAGGCCTCATTCGGCCCCTAAGGTCAATAAAAGACTTAAAATGCACTTTTTATTGAATTTAAACTAAACTAAGAAAACATAACTCAAACATACTAAAGTTGCTCGTATCCAAGCTCCTCAAGTATAACAACTAGTTTAATCTAATACATTGAATTACGACAGATCAATAATGATATTTTTTATTTAAACCAACTAGTTTGAAAATTTTTAAGTATAAATTAACAAAAATACTATACTTAGGGCACTAGATCCTAACAATAAAAGGGACATATTATATAAGTACTCTTACCCATTGCATGTTAAGGTCTGGTTTGAAATGGGAAATAAGTGTAAGATTGATCTGGATGAAAGTATAGATAAGGTTTCTCATGTTTTGAAATTAACTTTGATGAAAAAAATAGCTGAGAAGCCCTCAAACAAAATGGAAGTGTGGAATACTTTGCAGAATACTTGGCGAGTTAGGGCGGTAACGACAGTTCATTAAATGGGTGTTAATTAGATGGTTATTAGTTTTTCCAATTCTAATGTGATAGAGAAGGCTCCAAATGATGGGTTATTATAGGAATCTACAAAGAAAATGATAGTTAGATTATTGTAACACTCCTAACCCATATTCGTCATTGGAACAGGGTTACGGAGTATTACCAGTATTTACAGATTTAAAAATAGCTTACACATATCATTTACTATTCATAACCGAAATAAAACATATTCAATCATAATGTCCCTTGAATGGGCCCTTGAGACCCAATTTATGTTTTAGAAACAAGTCGGGACTAAATCAGGAACTCAAAAAATTTTTCACAAAATCTCAAAATTTTTCTTAAGTGCAGGGGACACGCACCCATGTGGCTAGGCCGTGTGGCTCACATGGCCAAGTGACATGCCTGTGTCCCAGGACGTGTGGGCATTCGATGTGAGGCACACAGTTGTGTCCCAGCCCGTGTCCATTCCCCTGTAACTCTCTGACTTGGGTCACATGGCCAGCCACACGTCCGTGTGCTAGGCCGTCTGGATAATTTAATTTTCAAAAATTAGGTGCAAGGGTCACACGCCCATGTGCTAGGCCGTGTGGCACACACGGTTGAGACGCACGCCCGTGTCTCTACCTGTGTGAGCAATTCGAAGCATTCTGTGTCTCAAATTTTAAGATGTAGGGGACACACGACCAAACCACACACTCGTACGCATAGCCGTGTGTGACACACGGTTGAGACACATGCCTGTGTGGACAAAATAAGGCCATTTCTAAGTCTTATTTCTCACCCTAATTGCCTTCCACCTACAAAAACACTTAATAAACATGTTCACCAACCAATTCAAACCATTCAAATCAAGCCAACTTCATGTATTAAGTATGACATAATATCACCTATATGCATATTGGACCTAATGTGCTAACTCAATTTAACCATCAATATAACGATATGCTTTGCATCACTTAGTCATTTCGAACACATACCAAGCCTGATAAAGCTACACACAATTATATATACTTTTACTTTAAAATATAACTATTACAAGCCATTACAATGGCTGATTCCAACCAAAATATTTCTTCTTTATGCTTAACTTAGCTTATACATGCCATTATACCAAAAGTTAGTTTGCTTTATATACTGAGAAGTCTAAGGGATAGTATGATGTGTCTCCGACCAAGTTCCAACCTTCACGAGATTTCGAGTACTATAAAATAGAGGAAAGAAAACAGAGTAAGCATATTATGCTTAGTAAGTTCGTATAACAGAAAATTAACTTACCAATCATTTCAATTTAAGATAAACATACAAAATTCATCCAAAGAAATTTGGCAATTTGCCTAAATACATATAATCTAAAGAAACTTGTTAGTCATGTATTACATGTAAACATCAAGAATCAAGGATGAGCTCATCATGTAATAACTTTCATATACATATGTTTTTCATATCATATTTCCATTTAACATGTGCATTTCCATGACGAATCATCTTAAGCTCAGTTTAACCATATCAAAACTTTGCCCATTGAATTTATTTGAAATATCGATGGATAAACATGTAGTACACTCAAAGTGTACAAAACTGTAATCCTTCAACTCATATTTAGGGGTACCCATTAGGGTACATAATCAGGAAGCACTCTCTCGAGCCATATAATAGGAAGCTCATATAAGCCATGTAACAGAAAGCATATCCGGGATGTATAACAGGAAACTCATAAAATTTTGAAATAGAAAGCTCATGTGAGCTGAATAGGTAACTTCAAAGAGCTATTATCAGGAAGCTCCGGATAGCCATATATCAAGAAGTTCAAGCGAGGCATATCAGGAAGCTCATAAAGAGCCTATATCGGGACGCTCACAAAGAGCTATGGTATGTCCGTATTATATGCAGGATCCATATCGATCATATAACAGGACACTCATAAAGAGCTACGGTATGACTACAACACATGCAGAATCAATACCGATCAGGATGCTCGCAGGAACCATGTAATTTGAAACTCAAGAGGGCTTATAACAGGATGATCGTAAGAGTTATGGTGTGTCTGCAACATATGAAGGACCACAACCAATATGGGAAATCCTGTATCTATCGAATTTTATTTATTCAAACGAGACTTAACGTTTATCGGGTATTATCGGATATGATGATTTTCATACATAAGACATTTATACAATTCACACATATACAACGTTCAATTCAAACATATTAATATACATAATTTAGTTACACGGACCTCCTCGATAATTGTTCATGTTCGTAGGCTACTAATCCGATACTTTTTGTTTTCCTCGATCCAATTCTGAACTAGGTCTATCCTGATCTATATGAGTACATTTAACTCATTTGAATACAATTCACATTCAATTTCATACAATTCACATACTAGGAAAAATTACCATTTTGCACCTATATTTTTAATAAATGACAATTTCGTCCCTAGGCTCGGAAAATGAAATTCATGCAATTTAATCCTTATTACAAGTCTAACTAGATTTTTCATATAACATTTACAACCCATGTAATTCATAACATTCAAAAATTTTTCATGAATTTTACATCTTTACAATTTAGTCCCTAAATCACAATTTCATCAAAATTCACTTTACAAAAGTTGTTTATCTATCAACAACCTTTCATTTTCTATCACAAATTCAAAATTTCAGCATACTCATCCATGGAAAAATTTTAATACTTTGATAACTTTACAAGTTAATCTCCAAAATAGGTAGATTAGGTTACTACGATCTCAAAAATAGAAAAAATTACTAAAAACTGGACAAGAATGGTTACCCAATTAAGCCAATTTAGCTTGCTTGAACTCTTTTCTCTTAGCTAGGGTTTCCATGAAAATAATTTGGGGAAGATAATGAAAAAGATGATATTTTGTTATTTAATTTAATTATCATATTTTATTTTTCCACTTTCCAATTTAGTCCTTTTCTTTTCTTAAATTTCCATGGATGAACCATCATAAATATCTACTAACTTCTCTTAATGGTCTATTTTCCTTATAAGGACCTCAAATTTTGAATTCCATAGCTATTTAATCCTTCTAGCTACTAGAATTCAACTTTTGCATTGTATGCAATTTGGTCCTTTCTATAATTAAACATGAAATTAGTAAAATTTTCTTATCGAAATTTTCATACGTCTTTCCTATCATAATGCAGACCATGCAATAATATTAAAATAAATTTTCTTTTTGACTCAGATTTGTGGTTCTGAAACTACTGTTTCGATTTCACTAAAAATAGGTTGTTACAATCATGGTGTGCAGGATACTTATTATGGTTTAATTTTGGATCTAGATGCATGGATTGAATTTGTTTCCATTTACAAAGGCTAATGTGGAGAAGGTTAGAACCAAGTTAGGAAAGCAAATCAAGATCGAGAATCCGAGTGGTTTTATAGTTATTAAGATATGTTACTTGTTAGTGTTGAGTTGTTGGTCAATTGTATTGTGTGTAACACCCTACACCTAGTTTGAAAAAAGATTGACCGTAAAACACCATATTCGTTGTCATATCAACACAAGTGAATGGCCATACAAATATTTCTCACAAAATTTTAATATGAAAATCGATTCATTGGATGTGTAAAGATCATTTTAGATGAAAATTGAACTTAAAGAGGCCCGCATATGATGTTTTGAAGTAAATATAAAAATAAAAAATACGTCCATGTTACGAATCTTGGGCTAAATGATCAAAATGCAATGCCAAGTCTTAAGACACTTTATCTGACATCATAAGCACCATATGTACCAAACAAATCTTGAGACATTTATCTCTGAAGTTGTATATCTCGAGACAAATGGATCATGTCTCAAGACACTTTTTTGGGTACATATAGTGCTTATGAGGCTAAATTATCAAAATGCAATGCATGTCTCGAGACATCTCAAGACAAGCATGGAATGTCTTGAGACATGCACTTAGGAATGCATGATCAACCAATTTTGTTCCTTTTGTCTCGAGACATGCTCTTACTCTCTCAAGATATAAGTCTAGAAAATCCATAAAATCATCATTTAAATTCATGCAAACATGTCTCAAACCTTTCAGAAATAAAATAGGCATGCTACCAAAAGTATACTAGCAAGTTAGATTTGTAAAAACAAGTCCAAAACATACAAATCCTTCACTAAAAGCATGCTAAATCAAAATTTGACTGTGTAAGTAAATTATAAGAATGAAACCATGATGCAAAACCATCAAGATCTTAACATTTGAAAAAAAAAGCCTCATAAGCAACATATGTACCAAATAAAGTGTCACTATACCAATATATCTCAAATCAGCATAAGGCAGTGAACCAAAGACCTTATAGTATCCTAGGCCTAAGTACATGGAAAAAAGCTAAAACAAAGTCCAAATAAAGGCCATAAAAGTAAAAGACCCATTAAGACTCCCAAGAGTGGAATTGTTCAACCCTAATGAATGTTCACAAACCTTCTAAACCTGCACATGTAACATAAATCCACGGTCGAGCTTTTCCACTAAGCTTAGTGGCGCATAACTAATTTCCATTATGCCAAATATCAAGCTAAATTAAAAATATACCAACAAGCAACAACATTAAATCTCATGGAATTTAATAAGCATAATAATAATAAACATTTCAAGTAGTACAAGACATAATTAAACCACCAAGATTATAACATTCCACATTTATATCAAGACACATTAAAATTCATGGTTACATTACATAAGGAAAACATCTAATTTCATATACATTTAACTATAACAAAGATTTCATTAATATAAAACATTTCTCCAAATAACCAAATTTAACATCGTAAACGGATACACGAATATCCAACCAGTCTTAAAAAAATAATGCATAAACAAATCAAATAGGTACATAATAACGAATCTTTGGGGATTGTGTGACACGAATTATCAACAAATTCCTTAAGAATGCACAAAGAGCTACAAAACGAATCTCCCAAGTGCATTGAGCAAACTCATAATGTAACACCCCATACCCAACCCGATCGGTTAATCCAGACTACAGGGTGCTACGTTTCTATTCTAAAATTTAACTAACACATTCTTTAATATATATTTTGGCATTCATACTCAATATATTTATTACTAAAACACGGTTATAAAATTAATACATTCATTAATACAATCCACAATTCATAATCACTTAATAAAAATATTAATTAAAATGGTTAGTTACTTGACTACGCCAATTTAAGACTTTATTTCAAATATATATACCTTTAATTTAAGATATAGAAATTACACAAAAGTAGCTTTACTATATTGTCATATTTACTTAATTACAAATTTGACTCTGACCCTGAGGCCCTGCCTTTAGGTCAACCCATTTTATGCATATTACTACGAAGAAACATGTCCGTCTGAACAAGATAGATTCTAGCCTGATCCCTCCTCAAAACTTCGAATTTCCCTATTTACCTAAAATACGTAATAACACATACGTAATGTCAAATGAACTTAGTGATTTATCCATACCTTACATCAGCAAAATGCTAACAAGCTGGTACTTCATGATTCAGATTTCAAGTCTGACTTTGTCTGTACTAGGATGGTTCGCCAATCTTATTGGCATAGTATTTACATCAAACTAACTAGCTCACTTGTACTTGGTACATTATCTTTAATGACACCATCACTTATTTACTGTTTCATTTTGAAGTATAATTCCACTTAGTCGGTTGCATTTGATCTACTACTGACGGCTTAACAACAGAAGATTTTGTATTCGACTATACAAGACCTAACACATATAAAGCTTCCACTGATGAGATTTTATAGAGTTAATGTCAGAATACAGATTTATAAATGTTTGACCTCTTGGCGGATTATCCCTGCGAATACTATCTTCACTTGTTGCCTCTATAGACTCCTATACATCTAATTCCTTGAGAGGAAATCCTTGTGGATTCTTACTTATGGGCTTATGAAGAAAACCCGTAGATAATTCCCATAGCATGTCTCGCATCAACAAATACAGATAACTGAATAAGAAGATCTTAGCGAATGGTTCCTTCTACAGACTGCTATTGGTAGCTTGTCTTAACGGACTCAAATTTGTAGTATGATCCTTATGGATTCATGCTTCAGACCCAAGTATGAGGTTCCATACTTGTGATACATATCAACAGATTCATGAAATAAGACCCTCATTACGAATTAAATAAGAGAATAAACTCATACCAATCAAGCAAATGAATCTGGTAGACTATCATATCTTGTATATGACTTGCATAAACAGATAGCTTATACCTTTAGATTCATGCATAGAAATAGATTACAAGTAAACGAGCACATTCTTGGCAGACTTATGAAAGCAGATCCAATATTTGCAGAAACATAGACTTGGACATATGCACAAATTCACATACGCAAATTATCTCGCGGACCTCCACTAGATCATGCCATGGCCATAGACTTGCATTCATTTATACGGCTTAAAGCCTTCGGCTCCTTAGAGTCGTTTACCACCCTTAAAAGCCTTTCATATACTGGTGCATACCCTTCTCTGTACAGTCCTCTCAAACCTCTGAAAAGCCAATTATCATTAATATTCATTTTCTCTATAATCCGCCTGAGCCTCTACAAATCTTCCTTGTTAATTTGAACACCTAAGTGTTCCCCCCCAAGGACGAGGTCATTCACCAATCTCGGTTCACATGTCATACCAGAGGCAAAATTTATAACATATCATATTCTCCTTCTCTGCCTCCCATCTCAATCACACTTTGACAGACCTACATGACTCTGCATATCATTCATACGCATGCATTTCATACACAAGCAGTCAACCATTACTACTGTTTATGCATGACACACATTACTCCAAACATTTCATTTATCCAATGTGGTTACTTACAAACATTTATGTATTTTCATATCTACACACGGCATGCATCATGATATATCATCATTCAACCGTAGAATAATTCATTATTTGCAGAAAGAAGTTAACATACCCAACACATGATACTGAAAAAGTAAATATCCATTTAAGACCTGAGTTCTGAAACTCACCTGGAAGTTGACGCAAAATCCATCTACTTATCTTTTCCCTTGCTACTCGAGCCTCTTTAGTTAATAAAACATAACAAACATTTCATAATTCCAACGAAGACAATTCATCATCATAAGATCCATAATTCTTTTACATGTAGAGGTCATCTAAATGGTTATATGCAACCTTACCCATAACAGAATAGAATCGATGGATAACCATAATCCTTAAGTTTCTTTCTTTTTTTCCTAAATCCATTAATAAGGAAAGGTTAGCAAGCTTACCAGCTTACAAAATTTCTAGTTTCTTAGGCTCACACTTCCGTCTCGTCCTCCATGCATAACGCTCTTTAACCCTTCTTTCTTCCAGAACAGGCTAGAAAAAAAAGATTTAGGAAGATCAAAAAAATGAAAGAATAGCTTGGAGAACAACATCTTTCCCTTATATAATACTCCCACACTTCCTTCACCGATATCAATTCCACAGCCAAGTGTACATACCCACAATCATCATATCTCCCACTAAGAAACCTTTAGTTCAAGCGTAACCGAACTAAAGGTTGAAATCCAACCTTTCCACAACCAGTCCACAAATCGCTATTGTTTGCATTAGAGTCTGCTAAATTTGTAAGCTTTTCAATTTAGTATCCAAAGTCACTATTACAACTAAAGCTTTGACTTTTTCGGGTGTGAAAAATAATGCAAAAATATACAAAGAGAGCTTTATCTACTATATGACATGCCCCAAGTATACCTGTGAACTATCCAAAAATAATTTATTAGGGCATTTAAAAAATAAAACATGTAATCACAACAAAAAATATTCCACCAAAACACATATTCAATTTAAACAACATCATAGAATCACTTAACCTTGCAAGAAAAAATCATAAGCATCAATATAATCATAAATCACCATACACTCAAATCAATATAGAAAATAAAAAGTTTCTCAACAAATTAGTCATATAATATCAATATCATACATTTAGCTTGTAAAC
Organism: Gossypium hirsutum; assembly: GCF_007990345.1. Lineage (NCBI taxonomy): Eukaryota > Viridiplantae > Streptophyta > Magnoliopsida > Malvales > Malvaceae > Gossypium > Gossypium hirsutum. The sequence continues at coordinate 8,926,373 of NC_053437.1, read as the reverse complement.
AATTAATTTAGACAAAAACATAAAGTATAAAGAAAGTTAGAATGCACAAATTGAAACCAACTATGCTTTAGATACTTTCTCCTTTCCTTTAGCCTTCGAAACTTCTTTGGATTTAAATTTAATGTCAAAAATAATAAATCAAGTTGCTATAACCTTAAATAATAATTAAAACACCCAAATATAGTGAAATGATATAATTTGTTAAATTGAGAACCTAGTTTCACTTCCTAAACCATTTAAGATAAATCTAATTTAAACTCATTTAATATGAAATTTATTCATTAATGATTTAAAACTCAAAAACTCCTAAAACTTCTTCTAATCCCACTAAAATCAACAAGAAGTCTTAAAATCTTTTTGTCACTAGAACTTGAATTGAAGCTTCAAGAACTCAATTAAGTCTTATAAAAATTCGAATTTCATTGTTCTAATGTTGTTCTAAACTTAAAAACATTTAGAATCTACCCTAAAATCAACAAAAAAATCAAAGCCCTTTCTCTCTAGAAGAAAATTTGCGTGAATGAGAGTAAAAGAGAGAAAATGTTTAATTCATGTAAAAATATAATTTCTAATAGTCAAAAGATGATTTTAAAATTTTAAAAATATTAAATCTCTTGACAAATTCCATCAAGAATCATCAAATCCAAAAGCCTCCTCCAATTTACTATTAACGTGAAACGCAAACATTATAGAGAAAATGTTGAAACCAAGCTTAGTTAGTTAGTAAATGAGGAAAATTATTTAAAAATATTGCTTACCTTACAGATAGATTAAAATCAGGGTTGAAGGAAATTTTCTTGCAAAAGTTTGGAGAATTTTTATCACGGTTTTGGAAATGAAAACGTGAAATAAGAGATGATAATCGTTCTTTCTACCCATTTTTAAGCTATGGATACTCTTGTTAGGTAACCTTGGGTTAATTACCTATATGGACCTCACCCTTTTCTAATCCTATTCCTCACTCTTAAGACATTTTCCTTATTAATTTTGTTGCCTTTACAAGCTAGTTTATATATCAAAATTCTGTCGATATAATTCTAATTATTTATTAACTAATTACTAATTGATACCCACTAATTATTGATATAAAATTGACTCGATTCTTATTTCCAGAAACCTATTAGTTTAATTTTTGTAAAATTCTTGGATTACCAGTTTAAAAAAATTACGTAATTTTTTACATCAGGAAATTTTTGAGGTGTTACATTGTGAGTTGCAACTAAAAATACAATTAGAACTAAAAAGCTAACACATTGAACACGCAAATTGGTTACGTAGCTCAGAACGATTTCCTATATCTACAAGGCTTTGCTAATAGAGTACTCCATCATAAGTTTTACTCACTCATCTTGTTACAACCTCACTCCTATATATTTATCTAGATTCAATCTCCCACTAAGTCTTTCCCCCTTGAAAGCTTAGTCACAAATAGATCAGAACAATTTATTTCCAATATAATATGCATTCAACAAAAGTTCATTTCTTGAACAAATTAGTGCTCTCTATCTCTTGTATATAAAACGATAACAAAGTCTTCACTATATAGGCATTGTTAGACTTGTATATTTGAGCTAGTATGATTTCCTTACAGTGTTGAAATTGTGCCCCAATTACACTCTTTATTAAGGCATGAATTAAAAGTTATCTTCTTCACTTTAACTTCTTCAATTGCGATATATTTTAAAATAAGGTAAGTAGATCATACTAGGAGTCCTTTGAAATAACATTGCTTAACTAAATCTCTTTATCAATTATAATCTTGAAAATTCCTACTTAATATCGTTAAAATGAAACATGAAAATATTCAAAGTAATTGAGTTAAAAAATGCTAACAAAATAGGCAAGTTATATTATGCTAGTTGCAAAGTAAGTGGCAACTAGTAGCACTAGCATTCTCCCCATTGAAATTTTTAACCAAAATACATTTTCATATATTCCTTCACGTAAGGTAAGAAAAAATTATAGTAAATTCAAGATGAAATTCTGCCTTAGAATTATCATCACCAACTATGAAAAATCATAGTCATAGTTGTTAGTTCCAAAATCAATAATTGGAAGTAGAAACTAAGCAGTGCCACGAGCAGTGTCAATTGCTTCAGGCACTAGTGAAGAACGCAATAGAAAAACAATTCACACTTAATATGTGTACGAAATTTGGTTTCCTTACATCTGCGAGGCCTTGTTCTAGAGAGATAATCCACTATCTTAACACTTTGTAAAAAAGTTACTACAAGCATTAACACTCGCCAGGTTAGCAACCTCACTTTTGTACCTAAGATCTAAATCACTCTCCTTTAAGTTTTCCCTTGAAAACATAGGATAAAAAACCAAGTGGCTCACTTGACTACTTACAAATGTACTTTGAAAACAAGTTCTAAACAAGTTCTAAATAATAAAGATAAATTATAATAAATCTTTCCATCAAAATAGCAAAATAATCAGCATGAATAATATCTTCAATATGATTAGGGTAAGTCTTTAAATCTCTAGGATATGTTACCAAGTTACATGATCTGATCTGATCCAATCCAATCTCCTCAAACTATAGAAGTTTATTTGTTTGATCCAATCCAAACCAATCTTCAAAATATGTTCCTATAATAGGTTTGGATATCATATAAGGGATTGCACATGTCCAAAATATCAACAAATATCATAGCTCAATAATTTTGTTGAGTGTTAGGAGCAGTCGGTACTGGTTCCGCCACTTGCTTCCACTTTTTATTTCTTAATATTTTAAAGCATTTAAGTCTGATATGACCAGAAGGTCCATAATAATGAAAAAAATAACTTGATGATTAGAGATTATTGGAATAATGGAAATGTGCAAGTGTACACAGACGTGACAAGTAATAAAGTGATATGAATCGAGTATCATTTCCACAGGGACTGTATAGGAAAAAACTTCTATGAAATAAAGACTTTAGCATTTTGGTGATGGAAAAATATTTTAAAGGGAATGAGCTATTATCTAAACTAAAACTAAGCAACAAATTAAACTAAATTGTAACACAAGGTAAATGCAATATTTTGAAGAGTTTAATCAATATGACATAATTGTGTTAGATTAACATTATTCTTCAACTTAGAATTATTAAAACAATGTTCATGATGTTACAGATAATTCCATAGCAACTTGGTTCTTTGTTGATCGATGCAGTCCTACTTACTAAATTATTAAACCTCTTTAACATATGTCTATGTTAAATTAATTAAATAATTTTCATAAGCAGGCATAAGAGATAGTGAAGTAACAATATATTTCTATACTGAAACAAATTTAATCACGTCAAACTTTAGGTTATGCAAGGCAATAATATCTGTCAATACTATCACTCATTTAATCTAATTTATCCTAAAAAGATTAAACATGCACCATTTAGATAGTGTGTCAATTAATTGTAATTTCAATCCGATTAAATAATTAATTCATTTGTATTCTCACAATTATAATGCAAGAATAATATAAACGTGTTTTTATCTAAATGAACAATTAACCAAAGTCTATAACTTCAAAACATAATTTTAATAATTTAAGCGGATAGAATGTGGTCAATCTAACACAAACATAATTTAAGTCATTTTAATTAAATTGAAAGCATCAAAACAATTAGCAAACATATTCATAATCTAACAAATTAAAAAGAATAAAGAAAAAAGTTTAGAAGACAAAGTCGGTGTTTCTCCGAAGTCAGACTAGTGTGCTTCCCCTTTCTTCCTTTTACTTTGTTCTGTCGATCAAAGACATCCAAGTTGTTGAATGCTGCTACTCCAAGGACTTTCAAAGCTCTCCTTTTCAAGAGGGAAACAATCGATAATAGGAAGGGAAAAGAATGATAGAGCAAATGAGAGAAATGGATGAGAGGTGAGTGAATTGCTTCCTTTTGAAAGGCAATGAGGGTGGCTATTTATAATAGCATGGGATGGCTAAAAATAGCATGGGAGAGCATTGATTTTCTAATCCCATGGCCAACCTTGATTGTAGGATAAGGGGTTTGAATGATTTTGCTAAAAATAATTAGGTGCTTGAAAATGGAAGGCTTGAAAAGTGAAGGGGTTGAAACTACTTTATGGAGAAGATTAGGGACTATTTTATAATTATTTTTAATCAGCTTTGGATGCTGATTTGGGAAAGTGTTTGGATGGTTTTAGGTTGCTCTTGGGCTAGAAATTCTTTCCTCTTTAATTAGACACTTCGGGCTTGCAACAGACTGTAAATTCCATCAACTTAATTCTTAATTGGGTCAAATGAATTTTTTTTAGATGGTCCAAGAATACTAATTTGGGCATCCATGTTTTTCTAAATATCAACTCTCTCTTTTATGACAAATGCCTTGAAAGAATGCTTCAGCAATTTGATCTTTTCAAGGTGTCTTCGAAACTAGTTTTTTCTTTCATTGCATAAAACTACTAAAAATTGCAAAATTTTGTAAGTTAAGCATAAAAATAATTAAATATATATATGTATCTAATTTTTCCAATTTAGATATTTTGTAATAAAATTACAAAAATATGCTAAAAAGAACTCAGATTTTGCAAAATTTGTTAGTTTGAAAGTGTTGAAAAACCTATAATTTTTTAGTTTCCAATTACCTTTTTTTAAACACGGATCAAAAAATGCTTCTTGAAGCATTCACCTTGATCATCATTTTTGATAGCTTTGAGAAACACTATTGGACCATTTATCACATCTTTTTTTCTTCTTCTCGACATATCTAATGTCATCTTTTGTTGAACTCCTTTTTCTAGTAGCTAGTATTTATTCAAGTTTACCATTATTGGTATTAAATTTTTCTAGCATGGATTATGTAGTCCATCTATTTCTTTTACTTTATAGTTTTCATTCATTACATATTATCTTACATGTAATTTGTTTCTGGTTATCTCAAGCTAACGGGGGCCGATTTGACATATATAATTAGGGCTTAAATAATTTTTAATTTAGTTATGGCTTTTCGCCTATTAGTTACAACATGATTTAGTCACGAATTCTGTAACACCCCAAATCCAGCCTAGACGTTATAGCTGAATCTCGGAAGTTACACTAACAACGCTCAAAATTATTTACTTATTGAAAATAACTAGGTTTGAGTTGTTTTGTGAAAACTAAAAGAATTTGAATATTTATTTATTTTGTTTCTTTGAGAAATACTTAAAAATATAATCATTTAAAAGGAAAGGGAGACATTATATTGTAATGTCATTTTAAGTTATTTGAAAATAAAAAATTTGCACTTTAATTATTTATACATATGAACATATACATTATACAATCATAATAATCATATCAATTTCATATAACTCAATATTTCACATTTATACTATGGATGATCATGTCATTGCACATTTTGTAAAACGATGCAGGTTTTATGAAAACGACCCTACCCATCTCTGCTACATACCACAATCAAGTTGCCTAGAACACGTCCATCCGATAACACACTTAGTTGTGATCAGTGTCATGGTAATGCAGATAAACTGTCACATAATCAAATTGTGGACAAGCCTCGACTTTTGTAGATATACTGCCACATAACAAAATTTGTGGACAAGCCACCACTTTTGCAGATAAGCTGCCACATTCTTTCACCTTTCACGTATCCCACCCCATGTATGTGATATGGCCACAAAATCAATCTTTCACTTAAAAATCGTTTTTCACTTTGGCATGTGTGACATGCTCATTATATCACTTTTCACTTAGAGGCATGCTATAACACCCTTAACCCGTATCTGTCGTTAGAATAGGATTACGGAGCATTACTGTACAATCAGAAACATTTAAAATTAACTTCATCCAATAACATAAACAAATCGTTAACGACTCATATATATTACATACCGTCCCTAAATCGAGACCTCGAGGCTCTAAAAATACCATAGAAATTATTCGGGACCAATCTAAAATCATTTGGAAAGTTTAGGAAAAATTCGTAAAAAAAATTTGGAACAAGGGTCACACTGCTAAAACACACGCTCATGTCTCAGGCCGTGTAACCTTCGAACTAGGGACACACAGCTGTGTCCCAGCCCGTATCCTCACCCGTGTAACTCTCTGAGTAGGGTCACACGGCCGTGTCACATGCTCGTGTGCTAGGTTGTGTAACTCTTTGAGTTACCCCACACGTCTGTGTGTTAGACCGTGTGTTAGGCCGTGTAACTCACTGACTTGTAATCTAAGGAACTCACCACGGCCTTGTCACCAGGCCATGTGTCTTACACGGCTGAGTCACAAGCCCGAGTCTCAAGTCATGTGGACCCAAATTTATCGAAAATCAAGTCATTTCCAACATCATTTCATGCATAAACATTTGGATCATTTGTGCACACTTTCAAGGCACCAAAACCCTACCTAAACATACATATGTATATGCCATTCCAAGAACCTAACTCAACTAACCAATATGTCATTCAAAGGCACCTCAAATGCATTCAGTAACACTTATCTAAACATGTTAATTTTACCACATTTCAATCATCAATTACTAGATCAATACGTTCCAAAACATGCCATAACTTGACCATAATCATACCAATTCGAAACATACCATAGGAGTCATTCAAAACATGCATCATAAGATAACCAAAATGACACAATCTAACAAGATATCAAATGGTACCAACAAAGTTAACTTCCACAACTTATACATGCCAAATCACTAACTAAACATTCAACAAAATACCATTACGGTTCACCCTATACATGCCATTGTAAACCTTGGCCAAAACATTCAAAAATTACTGATATATTTGTTGGATAGTGTGATAGATCTCCAACGGGCTTCCAACCAAATCGAGCTTCCGATAATCTATAAAACATAGGAAAGAAACTACGTAAGCAATTAATACTTAGTAAGCTCGTATAAATTAAAACATAACTTACCATTTCAATTGCATAATATAAAGCATAAACATATTATAACCCAAATCATAAGCTTGACATAAGCCTATACATCACCATCAATACCCAAGTTAGTACACTTGCACTAAAATCAAATGAACCAATCATAATATAAGTCATTTTCCATATGGAATACATCAATTAGTTCATACATTCTTTCCATAAGATCATGTTTGACTCCATTTGAATACTTACAATTTCAATCCTTTTTTTGCCCGTTGAACCATCTAGAATTTCTTCGAATACTCGAAAAAGCTCACACAAAGTGTGCCTTTACATATAGCCGTAACTTTTTCTTTACATCATTGCTCACACGAGCTATAACACCCCTAACCCTTATTCATTACCAAAATAAGGTTACAGAGCATTACTGAATTTCATGAATTAAATACGGACATTTCCTAACTTTTGTTACACATATTAAGAATCAATCATATAACACTCATATTGTCCCTATATTCACATTAGAAGTGAATCGGGACTAAACCGAGTACTCAAGAAATTTTTCCCAAAATTTCAAAAATTTTCTTAAAAGCAAAGGACACATGCCTGTGTCTCTGCCCGTGTGGACGAAAATAATCCATTTTAAGGCCACTTTTCTTAACCATTTTGACATTAACCTGCAGTCAACATTCACATACACTAATATTGTTAGGATCGTCCTGATTAAGCAACGAACAAGTAAAAATAGTAGAAGAAATTGAGAAGATAAACACACAAATTTAACGTAGAAAAACCCCTCAAAAGAGGATAAAAAACCACGGGCAAAGATAATTTTACTATAATGGCAAAAGAATGAAGAGTACAAAAGATGGAGATAAAAACTAAACCCCGAAAACCCGAAAAACAAAGAACCCGAAAAACGTAAACACAAAATTCTCTGAATGTGTTATGAGTTCTAATCTAATGGGTGTCTCTTTAATTCTAAGATTGTAAAGGAGCCTATTTATAGGCTAAATTAGTAAGTCAAATAAACTATACTAATAAATGCTAAATATATTATACTAATAAATACTAAATCTTCTAGAAAGAAAATATATTTTTGTTTAACTTGACTTGCAAGCAATCTCTTAGAATTTGGGTCACACAATTCTAACAATCTCCACCTTGACACGAATTCTTTCAATGCCATCTTTGCCAAAACCCGCCACGGGCCTATCTTGAACTATGCAGGGAATTAACTGAGTCGAATCTATACTTAGAAGCTGGAAGACTTCTAGCCTTCGACTTGTGCACTGCCAAATCAAAACTAACCCGGGTCTGATTTTCACGAATACAGTGCCCTAACTTTTCAAAACCTGCATCCAAAAGAGAACCTCTCTTCAACGAAACGGTCATACCTTTTTCCCTCCTATGACCAAGTTGCCTCCGCTTCAAATGAGTTGACTTTGACTCCGTAACGGACGAGGGACGTCCGATTTCACCGGTCACTGTAGAACCTTCCAGAGTATAAAGACTGCCGGTTCTTTTACCTTTTAACAAAACGAGAGCTCCACGAGATACTTTAATGTCGCTCGACTCGATGTTGATTCTGCATCCTTTCAAGTCTAAAATACTCAAGGAGATGAGATTCTTTCGTAAATCAGGTACATACCTGACATCTGAGAGTGTCCTAATCGTCCCATCGTGTATCCTAATTTTAACAGTACCAATACCGATTATTTTACTAGATGAATCGTTTCCCATGTGCACAACTCCACCTTCAACTGAACTGTATGTGGAGAACCATTCTCTATTGGGACACATGTGGAAAGAACATCCTGAATCTAGGATCCACTCAGACGTAAGCTTGGAGTTATCGCTCATTGACACTAACAAGAAATCATCACCGCCTTCATCGACCAAATTAGCACCAGCTACATCTTCCTCGTTACTCTCAGCAGCTCTTTTATTTCGCAGTTTATAACAATCTGCTTTGACGTGACCTAACTTTTTGCAATAGCGACACCTTTTGTCTCGTTTCTTTGATGCTACCAAAACGGAAGCTTGTCTATCTGCTTTGCTATTCAAATCAAACTCATTGTCGAGTTTGTCTCTACTCAACAAATGACCCTTCACATCTTCGAACGAGAGTTTGTCTCTGCCATAAATCAAGGTCTCCCTGAAAGACTTGTATGAAGAGGGTAAAGAGCACAATAATAGCATAGCTTGATCTTCATCGTCAATATAAACCTCAACGTTCTTTAAATCATTTAAAAGAGTAATGAATTGACTGATGTGATCTTTAAGAAGCTCACCTTCGTTCATGCGAAACGTAAATAGACGTTGTTTCAACACTAAACGGTTAGCCAGAGACTTAGTCGCATAAAGAGTTTCTAACCTTTTCCACAAGGCGAATGAGGTCTTCTCCATCAATACCTCCTGCAATACTGTATTCGCGAGGCACAACTAGATTGCAGACAAGGCCTTTTCATCAAGCTCTTCCCATTCTGTTTGATTTAGATTCTCAGGCTTTTTCCCTGTAACAACCTTTTTCAAGCCATTTTAAACTAGAATTGCCATCATCCGAACTTGCCACAGATTGAAATTTGTCTCACCATCGAACTTCTCAATTTCAAACCTTGTTGCTGCCATCTCTGACCGGGCTGATCTATGAAAGTTAAACTAGCTCTGATACCACTTGTTAGGATCGTCCTGATTAAGCAACGAACAAGTAAAAATAGTAGAAGAAATTGAGAAGATGAACACACAAATTTAACGTGGAAAAACCCCTCAAAAGAGGATAAAAAACCACGGGCAAAGATAATTTTACTATAATGGCAAAAGAATGAAGAGTACAAAAGATGGAGATAAAAACTAAACCCTGAAAACCCGAAAAACAAAGAACCCGAAAAACGTAAACACAAAATTCTCTGAATGTGTTATGAGTTCTAATCTAATGGGTGTCTCTTTAATTCTAAGATTGTAAAGGAGCCTATTTATAGGCTAAATTAGTAAGTCAAATAAACTATACTAATAAATGCTAAATATATTATACTAATAAATACTAAATCTTCTAGAAAGAAAATATATTTTTGTTTAACTTGACTTGTAAGCAATCTCTTAGAATTTGGGTCACACAATTCTAACAAATATATCTCAAACAAAGCAATCAATACAAGCTAAAACATGTTGTCAACATGACATAACATCACAAATATTTCATTTACTTATACCTACCTATTTAACTCATTTCATTGATTTATCAAATTCTACTACTAATTACATGCAAACAAACATTTAATATTCACAACCACAATTCAAACTATTTCATTGCCAAACCAACCCTATACATGCCATATAAACCAAAATTTACATTGCAAAAACTATCGGAATAAACTGGATAGTGTAGCTTTGATGTGTTGATCCGATCTTTGTATTACACGTTAATCTACAAGAACATTAAACAACACGAATAAGCTTAATGAAGCCTAGTAAGTTCAATAGGTTAAACATTGATCTTACCGAACTTAATATAATATAATAAATTAAATTGTAAATAAATCATACATTTTCCCTATCAAATACAATATAATCAATTATAATGCCCAAAATTTCTAATTTTGTAATTGTGAAAATATGACACAAATATATGTTAGCCTTAGTGGTTATGTGTTTTGGGAGTGTTTGAGAGGTCCCAAGTGCAGGCCTTCGCTTGGGAAAATTTTGGTATTTTGAATGAATTAGGCCTTACTCTTGTTCAATAGACTTTTATTTGATTGTTTGGTAAATTACATCAGAATGGGCTTGCTGGTCTGGTGGTTAAATGGTGTGTTATTATGGTGGAGTTCTTGTGTTCGAATCCTTATACATGCAAGGGTATTATTTTTTTTGCTCAGATTTTGGGATAGAGTTATGTAATAGGGGGATTTTGAGTAGTGGATGTGTAGTGGGAATTAGGGGAGAAGATTAAAGGATTTTTGGGGTTATCGGGATTTTATTTTATTTTAGTCCCATAACCGAATTTTGACTTTCTTTTTTTAAAAAAATTCTACCGTCTATTCTTTTCCCTCTCCTCTTGCCGAAATTCTTTGAGTTTTTCCATCTTTCTCTTCTTTTTCTTCTTCTTGATTTTTTCCTAATCCATTTATTTTCCTTCGTTTTCACATGCGGTTAGTGCTTGCTTAGTTTCGGTAAGTGTTTCTCTTCGTTTCTGTCATGAATCTCTTAACGACTAAAGTGGTAATATTTTTTCTCTATGATTTGGGCATAGGGGGAGGCTCGGACTGGTGAATTCGGTGTTCTAGTCTTAACAATAGTTAAACGAAGGGTTATCGTTGGTGGTAAGTTGGGTTTCATTCTTGGTTGTCAATTCACTTGTAAATCCATTAAATTGATGTTGAGTGTCTTGATTATAGGCTTTGGAGTGCTCGGGGACTGTTTTGGTATCAAACAAAACTAGGTGTGTACCCGGAACACAAAAAATGGGATTCGACGAAAAGCCAAAATTGCTTGCTGTTTGGACAACAACAGTAGGCTAACTTTAAAAAATCACCATAAATTGTAGAAATCGAATTAGAGGATAAAAAATTATTGTAATTAAATCTTATTGAGTCTAATTTCTCATAGAAGAAACGTTGCAAGTAATGGAATTGTAAATTGTGAGATATAATAAGTTTTATGAGACAAGGTCAGAATGAATTCGGGTTCCCCTATTTTGAATTTGGAAATTCATTAAAAATTGGAGAAAAATAATTAGGGGTTAAAATTTACATGTTTAAATTATTAATGAGTCTATTTTCAATAGAAACAAATAGTAAAATCATCCAAATTTTTTTACTAAGAGATAATTAATTTTTAGCAAAGAAAAGTCGAAGCTGTCAAATAGAAGAATAGGGGTAAGATTGAAGATTTAACTGTACTTATTTGTTGAACCAAAAATTCTAAAAATTTTATGGTAGAAAGATATTTGAGTCTAGTTTCAAAGACATCAAGTGGATCTTAATTCGGAATTCTGTAGCTCAAGATATAAATAATTTAGTAACAATGACTTAAGTAGACAACTTTGAAGGAACATATAAGTAAATACTGAAAACATATAAGTAAATAGTGAAAACATATATGAATAATTAACTAGCACGGGTTACATTAAAAATGGATCACGTAGCCAAGGCCAATTTGGGCTGAGTGGGCAACATGGGCGTGTGAGCCTATTTTTCTAAAAAGTTCTGTAAGGTTGCACGGGTTGCCTAATTTGATTGTAGACCTATTGTAGGGTCGGTAAGCTTTACTTAGACCCCTATATGTGTGATATGTCTGTCTGATTTCTATACCGATCATGACTTATGATATCTGAATGTATGTACTATTAATTGCATAATGGCATGACATATTTTGTATGTTGCACTGCATCGGGGTGGGTTGATGATACTTGGAGGAAGTTTCTGAAAGGCTATTAAGCTTATTATCTGGCAGTTCAGCTGCAACCTTCTCATTATGTGCCGCATTTTGGTACAACATGGTGTGTAGGGATGGGTGGGTTGATTTAATCCACACATAGTGTGTAGGGTTGGACGGAGATGGTGTGTAGAGGCTGGTGGGTAAGATTCTGATTTACTGTATCTGCATTCTGTATCTGATATGAGCCAAGGTCCTAATGTATTTCTAAGACTGTATCTAACTGATTCTGTGATAGGCACAGACCCTAGACTGTATCTAACTGAATTCTGTTAATTATCTGAATACATGTTTTTTGTGGGGATTACACACTGAGTTTGCAAAAACTCACCCTTTCTCTGTTTAATCTGTACCCCATACTTGACGGGTCAGTGCAGCGGAGGACTCGACGGTGGCCACACGTAAATTTTAGACTGTTTTTCATTAATGCCTAGAATTTATTACTTATTTAGGGTTTTTGATGTATCTTCTGGATTATAGACTGGTTGGCTTTAAATTTGGGATTTTATACTGTTTTTATGGATTTTTTTTAAAACTGCAACTCCATAAAACACGGTTTTTTTTCTCTAAAAACTAAGGTTTTTCGTAAATAGAAACGATTTTCCCTAAATTAATTGGTTACAAAAGCTTCCGCTAAGAGACAAGTTTTAAAGCAAATCAACTAGTTTTTTTCGAATTAAATAATAGCTAACTTATTGTAACGGTTTTTAAACTCGACAATCTTGTCTTCAAATCCCTTTCCATATGACATCGCCAGATTCGGCCATAACGTCTGGGCCGGGTTTGGGGTGTTACATCAATAAACACGCTTCCTTCAGATCAATATCAATAATAATCTATAAATCTTTTAATTCAATCACATAAGTCTCTTACCATTTCTTACTAAATCGAAGAACGACTTATGGATATAAGTACTTCGTTCTTTTTGTGCCATAGTCCTACTATGGTCTTACACATGCATTGTCATAACCTAGTTATGGTCTTATCATCAGAATGCCATAGCCTAGCTATGGTTTTACACATGTATCTATACTGTCATGGTCCAACCAGGGTCTTACGTTCAATGTGTCATAACCTAGTTACGGTATTTTCATTAAAATGTCATAGCTCAACTATGGTCTTACATTTAAACATTGCCATGGTCCAACCATGGTCTTATCCGTCAATTCATTCTTTGCCACGAAACGATTGTACTCAATCCTGTGTTCTGCTCGTTTTAAACAGTCAATTTAATTTTCATACTTTTACAATAATCTTAATTTCAACAAAAAAATATGAATAAATATATTATATCATTCCTAAATTAACAAATAATCATGAAAGTTTAACCATATGAACTTACCTGAGATGGATTGTAAAATTGGTAATAGTTCAGAGACTACTTGGTTAATTTCCCTTTTTCCCGTTGATCTACGAGCTCTTGATCTAGAATGTAAAATTTTCATTCATTAGCATATATTTCAATTTCAGTCCACTTCACAATTTATACCCCTCAAATTTCAAAATTACACAATTACCCCAACTTTTACAATTTTTGCAATTTAGTCCCTCACCAATTAACTCATTAAATGAGATAAATTTTATCAATTAACACTTTATAAAAATATTATGAGCTATTACACATCACTTAATAAATAGACTTTAATACCAAACCCTAGAATTTAATTTTTTTTCACAATTTGGTCCTAAAATCAATTTCTATTGAAATTACTTGATAAAATCTTCATATAACAAAATTAAAACTTCAAATCCATGTTAATTCATTATAAACATCAGAAATCATCAATGGTAACTTTCAAAATTACCCATAGAATTAAAAACTAATGAATTAGATAGTTGGAACTAATTGTAAAAGTCTTAAAAACACAAAAATTACAAGAAAAGAGCAAGAATTGAACTCACATGATGCAAAAATATGAAAAACCAGCTTAGAGGACCTTCAATGGCGTTTTTGGACTGAAAATTAGAACAAGAATAGCCTAGAAAAGTTTAGAATTCAATTTATTTAAGTTAATTTCAGAAAAATTACAAGTTTGCCCTTTAATCACATGATTTTTGTTTTCTTTTCTACTTATGCCGCCTCATGTCTTTATTTTAGGCATAATTTCTCCTTAAGTCCTTCGTTGTTTACCATTTATGCTATTTAATCACTTTAGCAAGTTTTGCACCTTTTTCAATTTAGTCCTTTTTAATTAATTAACTATCGAGACGATAAAATTTTCGAACGAAACTTTAATACTACCTTTATGACACTCCGTAAATATTTATAAAAATATTTATGACTCGGTTTATAAAATTGAGGTCTAAATACCCCATTTTTAAAACCAATTAACCTAATAATACCTTCTAAACTCAAATCACTATTTCACAAATCTTTCTAAAATCACATTTAACTTGTAAATACTAAATAATAAAATTTTCGAGCTTACTCATTGGAATTGGTGACTTCAAATCACTGTTTCCGTTACTATTAAAAATTTATGTTGTTAATAAGTTGTGAAATGGGTTTGCTCACTCGAGCTGTGGGTCGGAATGTAAGCTACACGATACTACTCACACAAGCTGTGGAGTATCCACAACAAATGTAGGACCTCAGCCATCGGCAAGACATTCAATACCAGCACTCGAAACATTAAAATCCCTAATGACATGTCATTTGTAACCTACAAATTCCTAAGGTTCAACCGGGACTCGCTAACCGTCATAGCATTGATTTATTAATATATCAATTCACATTATAAATAACATAATAACACACGATTTAAATAGAATTAATACGATAACCATTTATACGAACTTACCTCGATGACTAGAGGCGTAGAAGTTAAATAGAGCTAATTCGAAGCTTTTGTTTTTCCTCAATCTAGGTCCGTATGTGGTTTATCTTAATCTAAATAGACAATTTCAATCCACTCAATACTTATAGTATTCACCTTAATCCACATTTCATACTTATGAAAAATTACCATTTTACCCCTAACATTTTAACTTTTCACAATTTAGTCCTTAATCTCCTAAATTGAAATCTAATCATTTTAATCAAAATCCATGTTAATCAAACATTCAAGGGACTTTGTAACAACTCACATTTACCATCATTTCAAAATAAAACCCTAGGATTTATACTTTTAACAAATTAGTCCCAAATTCCAAAATTCATCAAGAATTACTTTACAAAACTTGTTCATTTTTCAACCAAGATTCATAATCTAACATTTAATATCAAAAACTATTCAAGAACATTTATGGCATAACCCTCAACCTTTAACAGTCTTACAAATTGATCCCCGAGCTAGCTAGATTAAGCTAAAACGAACTCAAAAACGTAAAAATCATTAAAAATAGAGCTTGAATGCATACCATGCAAGAAGAAATAAGCTAAATTATCCTCCTCCTTTAATGGCTAAAATCAATTTAGGGTGTTGAATGGGGAAGATGAAACAATTTTGATTTATTTAGTTTAAGCTTAATTTACCTAATTACCATTTTAACCTTTAAAAACTTTAATAATTTCATCAAAACCATGTTCATAAACATCCACTATCACCCCTATTGTTCTAATTACCAATCAAGTCCTTTAATTTAAGGTTTCATAGCCATTTGACCCTTTTAACTAACAGAACTCCACTTTTACACTTTTTACTTAATTAATCATGCAACATCAAAATTTCTTAATGAAATTTTAATACGACCTTAATAAAATCCCATAGATATTCAAAAATAATAAAATAATAATTTACTCATCGGATTTGTGGTCTCAAAATCACTATTTTGATTTCACTGAAACCGGGCTGTTACACATGCTTAACATGTAAATCACATATATACACTTTATATCAAGATTTCACATTTTCTAAATCATGCAAAAATCACATATGCCATAAGATTACATAATATGAGAATGAGATTTTCATACATTTCATATCAATAATAATCATCAAGATCACATAATATGCTTTTTAAAACATATACAGTTTGGAATCAATTACTTGACATAGTTCATTTCAATGGGTTTTATCTCTCTTAATGGATAATTAAAGTATCCTCATCAAACATAATTTAAATAATAATTATTTTAATCAAATATAAAACATATATTTATTTTTTTAATGTTAAAACCTACACCTGATCATAGATCCAATGTACAACCACTCTCTAAGAACGCCTACACTTGGATCTAACAATTACCTATTCAATCAACAAGGGTGATCCTACGTTAAGACTACCACTTTTAAGGTAGATAAGATAAGTTTATCATTGATTACCATTAACAGTGACCCTAAAAATAATCACTCGGATTAGTGATTTTGATACCAACGTTAATGGTCTCTCGGGTTGGTGTCGATCAGCCCTTCAATAAACATGACATAAGAGATGTTAATACACAAGAAAATAATTCACTATGACCCTTTAAAGTATTTGGCCAAGAGAAAAAGTAGGGAGGAGAGAAATATTTCTACTCAACCCTTACACTTACACTATCACGATTGGAATGGAAGGATCGATAGCTTGTCTTGATCACGAAATGGAGGGAAAGGATGATTTAAAGAGGAGGACTATTATGAAAATAATTCTAAGAAATAAGTTTAGGATTAAGAATTAATTTAAAATAAATAGTGCATAATTTTTTTTATGACTAAAAATAATAATGAAGGTTGAAAATAACGAAGAATGAAAGGATGAAGAATCTCAACTGTCGGTGGTAGTGCTACGGTGGAGCTCCGGTAATAGAGGCAGTAGTTTGATGGAAGAAAAAGAAAAGAAGATATAGATCTCGGTCACTCACTTAAAGGAGAAGAAAGGAAACGATAAAATAAGAAAAATGGGTGGTGTTGCGCGGTGGTTGCCACGGTTGTGGAGGGTGGCACTAGGTGTAGCGTTGGAGAGAAAGGAGAGGAGAGAGGTGGCAAGGTGGTGGGTCAATGGTGTGGTAATGGTGGTTCAAGGCGAAAAAATGGTGGAGGGGAAAGAAAAGAGAGCAAAAAGGGGAGGTTGAAGGTTAAACAAAAGAGAGAAAAGAGATAAAATGGAGAGAACCAGGGGGAGTATGCGGTGGTGTAGTAATGAGAGGGAAATAATGAAAATTGAATGAAAAGAATTGTGGTCAAACATGTCTAGGTTCATTGATTCCCTTCATATGGAAAAGATAGAGAGAATGGTAAGTTAGGAGGACAAGTGAGTGAAAAAGGGATCATGTCCTCATAAGTATGGTATGTTGACTAAAATGAAAGGAAAAAAATGCTTCTCTTAGTATGGTAACAAAGGTTGGATGGTAAGGGGTATTTAGCACTTAGAAAATTCACAAAAATTTAATTAAAAAGATGGTAATGAGAAGACTTGAACCTAGGACCTATAAGATATTAATTAAACACTTAACCACTTGGCCACTTTATTCATTATTTTCATTTTAACGGAAAATATTTAAAACATGGGATGTGACCTTTGCTAATGTTGGAAACAAAATTGCACCATATAAAAAATAATGAGAGGGAAGAGATTCGAACATTAATCATTAAGGACAACCCCACTATTACTCAATCACTAAAAAAAATTCGGGCATAACCACTCTCGGTTCATTAACCCAATTTTTACTAACTCGGTTTTTGGGATGAGACAATTCTCCCCTTCTTAAAAAGAATTTCGTCCTTGAAATTCCTATTGTCAAAGCCAATTCACTTCTCCACAAGATTTATAACTCTTCTTTCTAAACTAAAAATCACGCTTCCGCTGTGCAACTCTATTTTCAATGTAGTTCTAATACTTCACCTTAAATAACCAATGGATTTCCTATTTACTTACACGGATTGCCCTAAGAGCTATCTATAGAAACATCACTAACAATTTCCTCATTCCCAAATTCTCAATTTCACAGATACACTATTAATAGTAAACTTTTAGGGAAAACAAATTCTCAATCAATGCAAGGTACAAAATGGATCGTAAAAGTACCTTCATTGTAAAAGTACCTTTATTGACGCTAGATGCATCTTGATCCTCTCGACACCTAGCAGCATAAACCAATCTGTGATTCCGTTTCTTAGTCAAAGGAATTTAACTAAAAGAATGATGTGAACGATCTTTAACATAGTGCTCAAGGGACCCTCATCTAAAGGGATTCAAACACTGGTCAACAAGGACAGCTCCACCACTACTCAATCACTAAAAAAAATTCGGGGCGTGACCACTCTCGGTTCATTAACCCAATTTTTACTAACTTGGTTTTTGGGATGTGACAAATTCATCCACTAAAGTGTCATGTTTGAGCTCTCTCTTGTTATATACCGTTATGAAAGCCACTTATCAATTCGTCCAATGACCTTACCATAAGTGTGTTACCTTCATAAGATATCCTTAATCTCTTTAGGATAAATTTGTTCTCCCAATATAATCTTATTTTATTTCATGGTAACCATTACATATTTCTCCATAAAAAGTAAACTACTATCAAATATTAATTTAATCATTTATCACAAAGACAAATGAATCATGGCCATGTTTTACTTATCAACTATCATGTAATGCCAATGAGAGGATATCATTTACCCTTTATTGGGCTATGAATTCCACTATTGTAGAATGATGCTACATACTACAGAAGTCATATACCCAACATACCAACTTTAGGTGACTTACCTATTTGAACTCAGGCTTTCATTTACACCAAAGTATATAAGTTGTGCATACGTAGTCCATCATCCACTCAGGATTAAAGTATGCCACACTATGAACGTCACAAGTGAATAAATCGATAAATAAATCTAGAATCTATTCTACTTGAGTCATGTTTAATGTACTACTAGTCCAATCAATCACATATATATCTTTACCTTTTAGTAGTCATCACTTTGATACCCAAAACAAGGTATCTCTCTTTAGGTATGATAGGCGACATATTAGTCTTTCAATTTATTTGCTCAATCTCAATTAGACTAAGGACATGTTTAGATTATCTACTAATATAATGCATATTTTTGTATTACGATTCGACCACATAATACTACTTAATTTTAGTTAAACGTTAGGTAACCAATGAACCAATATTTTCTTTCATTTTTCTTTGCATGCAAAAATCGTTGAGGACAACATACGAAGATATTAATGAAACTGATGTATATTTTATTAAATTTATTTTTTTGAAAAATACAAGTACATATAGAAAAAAATACTACATTAAAGGCACTAGATCCTAACAGTCACCCACATGTCCTAGTCAAGTAGATGAGTTATATTTTGCATTCCTATACCCTCTACATATTTCTCAAAACTCTTAGCCACCAAGTCTTGGTCAACGGATCCTTAATGTTGTCCTTTGATGTGATTTTGACTATATCCACTATTTCGTCTACTACTATATCTCTTATGATATGATACTTTTTATCATTGTGTTATATCCTTTTGTGGCTTCTGGTTTTTTTGGTGTTAGCTATTGTTGCAATGTTATCACAATACAGTGTGATAATTTTTTCCATACTAGGAATGACTTTGAAATCCATAAGGAACTTCATAAGTCATGTTACTTCCTTTTTTACCTTAGAAGCAACCACATATTTGGCCTCCATAGTGGAATCAACAGTGCAACCCTAGTTGACACTTCTTCACACTACGAACCTATCGCTTAGGATAAAGACACAACCCAATTTCGGTTTCCTCAAATCTTGACATGTTTGGAAGTTAGATTTTGTATAATCGATATGAGTAAGATCTCCTTTGGAATACACAACCATATAATCCCTTGTTCTCCGTAAATACTTGAGTATATACTTAACTACTTACCAGTATTTTGGATTGAGATTTGCTTGATATCGACTCACCAATATTGTTGTGAAATAGATATCTAAACGAATGCACAATATAACATACATGAGACTTCCTACTGCCGAAGCATAAGGAATCTTTCTTGTATATTCTTTTTCTTCTGTTTTCTTAGGATAGTCCTCTAAAGAAAGATGAACTCCCAATAATAAGATTTGAGTTCCCTTCTTTGAATCGGTCATTGGAAAACATTCCAATATATGTATGAAACTTTTGATGAAGCTATCACTTTGTTTTTTCGACCCCTTAGGATTCAAATGCCTAAAACATAGTTAGCTTATCCCAAGTCCTTCATGCTAAACTGTTGGGTTAACCATAGTTTAACTAATGACAATGTCTCTATACCATCTCAATGAGTAGAATGTCATCAACATATAGAACGAGAAATGTCACCTTTCCATCCTTAATACATTTATAAAAAATAATTCATCAACGTTTTTCTCAAATCAAAAAGCTTTGATCGTTTGATCAAATCTTTTATTCCATGAGCGGTATGTTTGCTTAGGCTCATATATGGATATAAGCAGTTTGCAAACTTTATGTTTATTTTCTTTAGATATATATTTAGTGGGTTGCGTCATGTAGATACCCTCTTCAAGACAGTCATTCAAAAATGCTATCTTGGCATCCATTTATTAGATCTTATAGTTGAAAGCCTCGTAATGGATAAGAGTATATGGATCAACTTGAGCTTGGCAACTAGAGAGGAGGTTTCTTCCTAATCGATACCTTCTTTCTGAGTATATCCCTATGCTACAAGTCATTTTCTACACCCAAACCTATATGCACGTTAATTACTTCATCCTAAAAATCACCTACATCATTTCCACTACCTTGAAAGTCTAACTCAAAAGCTTCTGAATCATCTTTGCTATCATAATTTGTAGTAGGTTTTACCAAACAAAACATGAAAAAAAAAGTAAGAAAGGTTGCACACATATTCCACAAGCTACACTCAACATATTTAAAATTTTTAAACAATGAACAATTCAATATAAAACACCATAAAAGACCAAACCTTTTTACTTTATAGCATTGATCCACACAACACTAACTTTAAACAACCGAAAACAAACACTCAACAATAACAAATAGCTCCACATACACATTACACTTTAATACTCCAACAACTAGTTTTCATTTTCACATCATACAACAACTATTCATTACTTTAATATTAACATTATTCTATTTCAACACCTAACTACCACTGCATATACAAATTACTTTACCTGACAGCAACATAACAATACAAATCCATACTAAATTTCTTAAAAAAGACATAACAAAGTCAATTTATCAGAAAATAACAAATCAATTCAATTATCTATTATTAGTCAAATAACGAAAATTATATAACAATAGTTAGATCGCAAAACATAAATCTCACATGTCATAAGAATACTAATATGTAACTTAACAAAAATCCAAAACAGTCTGATTACATACATATTCAATATACTCCACCCCTTTCATAATTATTTAATAACCCTTCAATTGAAATTGATTTCATACATATTTTATAAACCCACAAACAATTTTTATAAACCTACAAACATAATAGATTGAATTTATCAACTCACAAACATATTTCATACATATTCATCAGTTACATTTTAATGCACATTTTCATGTTAGATTACTGTATGTCACACTTGATTTCCCCATTCATTGTAGCCTCCTCCTATCAATATCAATCATAAAGTATTCTAAACAAACCATAACCCCAAACTTGTGAGAATCAACCACAAATCTATCAATTTAACAACTTTTTCCCAAATTGATTCCTCAATTTTCTTCCAACCACTCTAAACAGTATGAAAACATTGACTTCAATTTTTTTTTTTGAGATTTTTTGTAAAATAAATGCATTTTTTTACCTGATACACTTTAGAAAGTAACCAAAAAGTTAATCTCTAATTTAGGATTAAAAAACCTAAAAGCATGTCGTTTTGATTTGCCTTCAGCCAATATTTTTTAAATTACGTGGACAACAATTTCTTGTATGGACATAATATGGCGTGCTAAGTCAACGGATGCTATGGAGTTCATGATTAGGTGACTAAAATGATTTTTTTTAATGACGGTAACGAAATTGCAAGTGTTTTCTTGAGTGATCAAAATGAAAGTGTTCTAAGAATTAGGTGACCAATTGGATAGTTTATCCAATAATAAAATATCAAGCTTAAACTACTAAATTTAAATACAAAAGAATCTATTTATAAGTTGAAGCTCAACCGAGAAACACATCTATTTGCTCCCTAGCTAGGTATTGCCCATTTCAACTAATCAAGGCACATTCATGTACAAGATAAAAACAGATTTTGAACTTTATATTTACCTTTTTTATTGAATCAAAGTTCCGATATCTATTTGGATGAAAGAATGGTCTCTCCTTTTCCATATGAAATCCTAAATCTTACCTTTCCTCCTTCCATATGAACATATATTCTTATTTTGTATATGTATTAGAAATGAATTTGATGGTTGGGTTGAGTCCTTAAATAAATTTTCGAACTTAGATTTTGTGGAGAAAGAAAACAATTTCTATTTAAAGATTCAACTAGGCTCACTCTGAATTTAATCGAGATATTGAAAATTCTCAAATAAAAAGAAAGAAAGAAACTCAATAATTTCAAGTTGAAAGTGACGGAATTAGGAAGCACGGTTTTGCAGACCAAAAGGAAACTTAACAATCTTAAACACATTAAAGTCAGTTGAGCTATATTTATTTCGTGACCTTATTTTAATCAAGTCTCAAAGGAAGTTAGAAAAAGAAATTGTTTCACTCATTGTCAATACAGCTCTTAAAATAAGTATTCTTAGGGCATATTTAAACAACTTACATATCACTATATTATACCCATTTAATAAATATATAGCCAACAATGAAGAATTAATGCCATCCATATTTAAAATCCCAAAATAGTTCAGTCAGTCATTCACATGGACATAACATAAGCAAATTAAATGCTAGATTAGTAAGATTATGGAGTGGAGAACAAATGGGCATTGGTGCTGAAAAGGAAAATCAGTAAAGAAATCATTAACTTACCAACAGTGCCTTGCACCACAAACAAAAAAGAAAGGAAGGGTCTTATCTCCTTTTCATTCCCTCTCAAATGCTTTATTTATTTCTTTATAGAAAGATGGTTTCTTTTATCTGAAAACTGAATAAAATTATTCCTGGCAATTGTTTTATGGTTATATACTCTGCTATAATTGCCTGTCTGGATCCTGAATTTGTTCTCTGGAAAAACAAAACTGCTTTTGTTTGTTTTCACAGACAATGGTACTAACAAAGGGAACAGCCTCTGATTCTACCTTATCTATCCCTGCCACTTTAAAACAAAAGTTGGTGTCTCATCAGCAGTTGTTGTTGTTGTTGCTTTTGTGTTTTTCCCTGACCATTTTGGATGAATTTCTGCCCAATTTTATGACCTGAAACAGAATTGTAAGGGCCAAGCGCAGCACTCTCACATATGTGGCTTACATTGACATTGTTTTATTGATTTTTTGTCATTTTCCTCTTTGAAATGTGCGTGTACCTTTAAAGCTTTGGCTTCTTACGAAAATATCATGCCCATTTATGTTTAAATAAATAAACTGAAAATGGAGGTGGGGGAGTGGGAGGGAGTTGGAGGTTGATACAAGAAACCTTCTATTCTTGAAAATGAAGGATTTGAGCAATAGTGTTGTTTAGTGCATGTAAACAGATGCTAATAGTAATAAGCTCTTTCATCCAAAGCTGGCTATTATCTTTTGACAGAGATTTGATTCACTTTACTGCACTGAAAAAGGGTATCATTGTTTTTTCATTTATAATTAAGCTACTCTACTTTTTTTTTCCGTAGATATTAGATTCCAAGAGATTAGCTTTGACCTTTTCAGTATGTAGTTTTATTGGTCATTTGAAGTGTGAACATGTATTAAAAAAAAAAACAAGTAGATTAAGTTGTTTATAATTTACCAAGTGTTAATGGATAAACACAGTGGAAAAAAGTTGGTATGCTTTTTCTTGAAAATTATGGAAAATGATGGGTGTTTATGGTACTTGTCTTTCTTGTTTGCCGTCTCAGTAAATGGCCCATGAGAGTTCAGTGGGCAGGATTCCTGGCTGGAATTATGAACCAAATTCCCATGAAATGTGATGATTATGGAGAGATTAAACAGCTAAACAACAAAGAGAAATTCACTATTTTTTTTGGCGGGGGGAGGGGGCGGAAGAGCTTTCCTTGAAACATGAACTGTTTTTGTACATGGCTAAATCAAAAGTCCCTATGCATATCAAACGACAGTTACAAGAAACGTTCAAAGCGAAAATAAACATAAAATCATGAGGGGGTTAACCTACAATGCCTTCATTTAACTTTTCCCAAAGAGGATCACACCCACAGTGGTTGTGAACTTCCATGAAAAGCTACCAATTAAGAGCATCTCTCCCTTAATTTCCCTTAATTATTGTTGCTCCATTGCTTGTGGCCAGGAAACCATTTGGGGCATTTTGGACTGAAGTAACTAGACACAGCCCTTGAGTTCAACAGCTCAACAATGGGTGCAAATTTCACACATCTTGGAGTCTTGTACTGGTTAATTGATGCACCTAAGCTAATGGCATAATCCATCAGCTTGTCAAATGTCCCTGGTTCAACAACCTTGATCTCAAGAGGTCCAATGGATTTGTCACACACACGCCCTTGGCGGTATACACTGTTGAGGGACTCTTCAATGGTTAAGCAACAGTCCTCAAAAACTGAAGGAGGAATTGGGGTGTTACCATTGAGACTAAGTTCCCAGTACAACACATAGTGGCCTGGAATTGTTGTGGTATCTGCATAACTAGTGTACTCAGCCAATGTTGCACCAAAGGGCAGCAAATGGTTCACTGCATTCTTCACAGCATTTTGAAGTTCAACCTCATCAGTCTTATCTGAATCGATGCACAAAACTACATTTTTCCTGCATATGAAATTGAATTGCGGTGCGTTGTTTTTAAACCCTGCTACCCTTAGCACATCACCAACTCTATAACGATAAAGTCCTGCAAAAGCATTATTTTCAACAGTCAGATACAGACAAGTTATACTACAGTTCTTAAAGTATAAACATGATGTCTCTAAAACTATTCAATAATTCTTAAAAATGTTATTTTGATGTACCTGAATAAGTGGTGACAACAAGCTCATACTCTTGGCCAAGTTTAACATCAACAAGGTCAACCAATTCTTGTTGTTCTTTCTCATTGAGAGTTTTGGGCACAGAAATAGAACTAGTGACGCCATTGTTCCTTTGAACCCGCAAGAATTCAAAGTAGGCCATTGTGGGAACGAGAGTGTAGGAAACTTCACTTGGCTTGCAAAGAGGGTTAAGGTTGACACCAAAATAGCATTCACTGGATGCATACATGGTGCAGACGAGAGGGAGGCCATTGCTGTAGTAATCAAGTGTGGGAATGTACTGTGACATTGTCCCAGTCACAATCACATCCACATATTTTGTATTAGGCCATAACCTTGTGATGATCCCTTGCCATGAATCTTTGCTGCACTCGGCCTCAATGAAATCAGCAAGTTTAGGATCAGGTTTCAGGATTTTCATAACAGCCTCTCTCACAGATTGGTCAGTGATTTGGGAATCAATGGTTCCCGTTCTTATATCTTTGCAAAGGAGACGCCAATGTTTTTCAAGGAACTTGATGGCCCTGATGAAGCCAGAGGCAAAAACAGCACCGACCCTGAGGACCTCTTTGTGTTGGCAAAGTCCACAAAGCATTTGAGAGTACATGCTTTGGTAAGAATCAGGACAAAGGATGGTTTCATTTGGGCTAGTGTAGTTGGTGTAGGGGTCATATGGCCTATTCTTGAAATGGGTGCTTTTGTAGTAGCTAGTGAGAACAGGGCGTGCCACAAGGCCACCAGGTGTCTTAGCCTCGGATTTTATAAACAAAAAGTACATTCCTTTGCCTTCGTCTAGACCAGGGACAAATTGGCTCATAACAGGCATCAGTAAGCTATAGAGCAGTGACCTCCTTCCTAACTCCTCTTCAATTGTTGGCATCAGCTTTCTCTCCCCACCTGATGTCCCAGAGCTGCAAAGAAGAAACCAAGACCATCCGTTTAGCCAAAACCAAAATAAACATGAAATCTACAAGGCAGGCTATCACTGATGTGCTTGTAAAACAGGTAAAGTTTGAAATGGCCTGCCTAGGAGGAGAGGAAACAAAAACAGGAAAAACCTTTTAAAAAAACATAAGCATAAAAAGAAAAAAGGGTTGCTTAGTTTGCTGACCTTGTCAAGAACTCAGAAATGGGGTTGGAAGAAAGTATGGGAGAGGTATCACCATTGGCAATACGGTCAATATGAGGTTGGATATCCTCATAGGTGATGACAGGCATGGTTTTTTTGAAAGTCTCTCTATCAGTGTGACCATTAAGGCCACGTGTTTGCAGGTACTCAACATGAGCATTGCGTGAAAGGATCTCTTCAAGGACTTTCTTTTGAACTTCATCAGCGTTTGAAGTCACATCCTCAATGAACTGAAGGGTTTTCTTGTTCTTCAGTTCCAGGCTGTAATCTGTAGTAGGTTTAAGTGTGTTCTTAGGTGCTTCAGGCATGATTCTGATATTTGTTGTTTGCACTTTTTGAATGGGAAGAAAGGCCTTTCTTTTAAGAGCCAAGAGAGAGAGAGAGAGAGAGAGAGAGAGAGAGAGAGAGAGAGAGAGAGAGAGAGAGAGAGAGAGGAGGGTGTTTGATAGATGAAATGGATGTCTATAGTTTTGGTTTGGGTTTAGGTGTGAGGGAAAAGAAGGAAGGAGTTGGGTATAAATAGATGGAGGATTGAAGTTGCTTGAGCTTTAAAAAATAATGGTACAATTAAGGGTATATACGTCAATTTCTCATTATTATTTATCAATTATTATTATTTTTGTTTTTATTTTTTGCATGCCTTAAGATAAAGAAATTTGAATATTCCCATATGCTTCAATTTTTTTTTCTATCAAAGTAAAACATGCCAAAATACCCAATTCAAGTTCTATCCTTAACTTTGATCAGTTCCCAAGTACCCAATTATCCCATTTTATCATTTTTTTTAAAAAAATATTAATTTTTTATTTAAAAATTTCTATTCACAATTTAATATATAAAAAACCAATTTATTTGATTAAATATCACGAAATTTTCACTTAAAATACATAATTAATTTACTGATTTTTTTCCCAAAGGACAATATACATGCTTAAATACAATTGATAAAGCGTAATTTGATATAGATATGGAGAAAAAGAACCAGTTCAACCGGGTACAAACGGTTGACAGGCAATTCCCGGTAATCCCGCAGTAGAATCACCGGTACAAACGCGCTTGTACCGCGGGTGTCTCAAAAAATACCGGCAGCCAATTTCCTTTAAATTAGGTTTCAAGTAATTGTAAATTGCAATTCCCAGTAAGATATGAAAAAAACGGCGTTTACTTTGAAGTTCTCGCGAGACAATATGTCAATATCTGTTGAAAAGATAAATAGGAGAAGAGAAGAGAAACAAATTATGTGTGTGTGTTAGATGCGTACGGTAAATAATTGGGAGGGGCGCGTTTTCCTTATTATTTTCTTGTTTAAAGGATTTAAGTGGGACCGGCTAGCCAGCTGGCTGCCAAATTTTATAATTTGACACGTGTACGAATGGGAGTTCAGTTCCTTCACGTACTCTATTTTTACTAGGAACCTAATCGGCTGCAAAAACTCGGCTTCTTACATATGTTGTATAATATTACATACTTTATAGGAGTAGTCATGCCCCCAACTTTTACTATACAAATTTCTATTACCACTTTGACTTTGTATTCCTATACCCCTATTTTATTAATAATAATATGTTCGGGCAATCACAAAAGTATTATGGAGGTTTTTGTATTAAAAATTTAATTATATTTTTATTAAAAGGTGTGTAAATTAATATTTATATATTAAATAAAAAAAAGTAAATCGGTCTCTTTCTATTAAAAATTGATATAATTGACGAAATGACTTGATAGTGACACATGGCGTGTTAGGTATATCTGTTAGTACAAAACTCCGGTAAGGAAAAAACTCGAACACACGATCGGAACTCGAAAAGAAAAAGAAGAAATAGGACAGGCTCCAAGGCGTGTATCAAGCCACATCTTTAAGGTTATATTCGCCCCCACTTATCTTCAGTGTGCAAACGAGTTCCAAGCAAATTAACCTCGAGGATACAATGAAGCCAATGACTATTTGCGTTTTGCACTGACGAGAATAGTCCACTATGCACTGAGTAATGTATAACAAAAACTCAATTTTTACAAAGGATTTCTGCAGCAATACTTTATAGAATAATCTAATAATATTAGAAAATGAAGGAAGAGAAGAAATAATATTAGAATTTGTTGATATGATTTCCAAATGAAATCCCATTCCTATTTATAGGAATTTTCATGTCTCTTCATAGAGACATCTTTCAATAGGTGTCTTTATGAATAAATAAATAATAATAATTATTCATTTAATTTTGTAACTATTCAAATAATATTTTTTGAATAGTTATAATTCTTTTTTAAAAAAAAAATCAAATGATATAACTTTTGACCAATGACCAAAAGTTTTATCTTTTGATTAATTACACCCATTCATTTATAGTTATTGGGATACTATAAATATTTGAAAATATTTCAACAATCTCCCCCCATTTTCAAAATATTTAGATTTTGATATTCTTGGAAATCAATTTGCATAAATAAATGTGTCTTACGATTGAACCTTCACTTAGTGAAAACATGTTAAAGTTAATCGAAATTGTATGGTAGACTAAGCTTTGAACCAACTATTCCATTTGATTAACTGAACACATCTCACACAATGATTTCAACATCAGTCAATGCATAGTATCTAGGGACACTATTATAGCCATGTGTCTATGTCCTCTTTTCATGAGTGCTGTCAGAACCAAGCCCTTAAGCTCCTAGAAGCGGCCACACTTCCACTCACATAGGTAGATCCCATCAAAAGTGTTCCCGTAATTATAACACTCTAACATATTTATGTTATGGGTCCATTAAGAGTACATTACTCATCCTTCCCTTATCATTACGGGTACCTAGTACTTTAATCTTAGGATGGATTTATTTATAGTGCTAACAGTCACATACTAATGATGTACTTTGTCTCATTGAACTCAAGACTTGACGTTATACCAAGCGTTGAGTCGAGTTTCCATCATGGGTGACTCTAATTAATAGGCTTGAGTCCCATCCCTTTTGAGGTCCTTTTTACTGCATCTCTAGCAAGACTTTTTGTCAAAGGATCTGCCAAATTTTCACTTGACCTCACATAATTAATAGTGATCACTCCATCAGAGATTAATTGTCGGACATAACTATGTCTTAATCCAATGTGTCTAGACTTTCCATTATATACTTGGCTATATGCCTTTGCTAGAGTAGCCTCACTATCACAACGGATAGAAATAGGTGAAATTGGCTTAAGCCATAAAGGTACATCATAAAGCAAATTTCTTAACCATTCTGCTTCTTTAGATGCAGCGGCTAATGCAATAAATTCTGCTGCCATGGTGGAATCAGTAATACATGTTTGTTTCTTGGAACCCCAAGAAATGACTCATCCACCAAGAATGAAGATCCACCCACTAGTAGATGCATGATCTTCCAAACTTGTAATCCAACTAGCATCCGAATACCCTTCTAAAACTGGAGGATATCCATTATAACACAATCCATAGTTAATAGTTTTCTTTAAGTACCTAAGTACTCTATTTAAAGCTTGCTAATGCAAACTACTTGGATTACTTGTGTATCTACTCAATTTTCCAATAGCATATGCAATATCTGGTCTTGTACAAGTCATTATGTACATAAGACAACCAATTAGACTTGCATATTTCAATTGATCAATTTTCCTACCAGCATTAGATACTAATTTTAATTGAGGATCCATGGGTGTAGATGCTGGTATACAGTTGAAAAGATCAAACTTTTTAAGCACATTTTCAATGTAATGTGATTGTGATAAAGCTATAGTGCTTTCATCTCGGGTTATTTTAATCCCAAAAATAACATCTGCTACACCCATATCCTTCATAGCAAAGTTGTTTGACAAGAATTTCTTTGTGTTTTCTATTTGTTCCAAATCCGTGCCAAAAATGAGCATGTCATCTACATATAAGCAAATTATAACACCCTTTCCATTATCAAATTTACTATATATGCACTTATCGGATTCATTTATTTTATAGCCATTAGCTAAAACAACCTTGTCAAACTTTTGGTGCCATTGTTTTGGTGCTTGTTTAAGCCCATATAAAGATTTAACAAGCTTACATACCTTATGCTCTTGTCCTGGAACAAAAAATCCTTCCGGTTGCTCCATGTACACTTCCTCTTCCAATTCACCATTTAAAAATGCAGTTTTAACATCCATTTGGTGAACAACCAAATTATATATAGAGGTAAGTGATATTAATAGTCTAATTGTAGCAATTCTTGCTACTGGAGCATAGGTATCAAAGTAATCAATACCTTGTTTTTGTGTAAAACCTTTTGCTACCAACCTTGCTTTAAATTTATCAATGGTTCCATCGACCTTCATTTTCTTTTTGAAGATCCATTTACAACCTATTGGTTTGGAACCTGGTGGAAGATCAACTAAGATCCAAGTTTGATTTCCCATTATTGAATCCATTTCATCATTTATTGCTTCTTTCCAAAAAGCAGAGTCTTGAGATTTCACTGCTTCTTCAAATGTAATAGGATCAGATTCGGTATTATAACAATAAGGTATCGTATTGCATATACTTTCACTTTTTCCTTCTACAAGAAACATAATGAAATCTGGTCCAAAATCTTTGACCTTTTTAATCCTCTTACTTCTTCTTAATTCTTGACAAGATTCATCATTATTATCAATTTGTTTCAATGGAATCTCATTCTCATTTGAAGAATGAATCAATTGTTGTGGTTGTAATTGTCTTGATATAGAATTAAATCTATTTTCATCAAAAATAGCATCTCTTGATTCAATAACCGTATTAATTGAAATTGAATCATTTGGTTCAATTACTATGAACCTATATGCCTTGCTATTATGTGCATAACCTATAAATATGCATTCAATTCCTCTTTCACCTAACTTTTTACGTTTAGGTGTTGGAACTTTTACAATAGCTCTACAACCCCAAACCTTTAAATAATTAAGGTTTGGTTTCCTTTTCTTCCATTGTTCATAGGGGGTTATTTTAGTTTCCTTATTAGGAACTCTATTCAATATATAACAAGCTGTTAGAACAGCTTCTCCCCAAAAACCCTGTCCAAGACCTGAATATGATAACATTGAATTTACCATTTCAATCAAGACTCTATTTTTCCTTTCAGCTACACCATTTTGTTGTGGTGTGTAAAGGGCTGAAACTTGATGGACAATTCCAGTGAGTTCAAAATAACTTGGATTATAGTATTCTCCACCTCTATCCGATCTTAAGCACTTGATAAATGATTCACACTGAAGTTCAACTTCAGATTTATAAACTTTAAATTTATCAAGCGCTTCATCTTTTGAATGCAATAAATATACATAACAATATCTAGAATAATCATCAATAAAAGTAACAAAATATTTTTTTCCACCTAATGTAGGAGTATTATGCAAGTCACATAAATCACTATGTATCAAATCAAGCAATTTTGTTTTCCTTTTAACCTTAGGGAAAGGATTTCTTGTAATTTTAGTCAACATACAGGTATTGCATTTTTCAATATTATTATTAAAAACAGGAATTAAATCTAATTTATACATGTCATTCAATTTTCTATAATTCAAATGACCTAATCTATAATGCCACAAACAAAATGATTCAACCATATAAGCAGAAATGGTATTTTTATTCTTATTAATAATATTAAGTTTGAACATGCTTTCATACATATACCCTTTTCCCACAAAAATTCCTCCCTTAGACAAAATAAACTTATCTGCCTCAAAAACAAGTTTGAAACCAAACTTATTCAACAGACTTCCAGACACTAAATTTTTCCTAACTTCTGGTACATAATATACATCATTTAAGGTTAAAACCTTTCCAGAAGTGAATTGTAGTTCAACAGACCTTTTGCCTTTAATTGTTGCGGTGGAAGAATTTCCCATGTACAAGACATTGTCATTTTCACATTGTGTGAACTTTGTGAACATGCTTTTGTCTTTGCACACATGTTTGGTTGCTCCGGTATCAATCCACCATGTATTATCATCTTGTGCCATATTAATTTCAGATATCATTGCAACGAACTTTTCGTTATTATCAGCCTTAGAAGATGATTTCTTCTTTAAAAATCGACATTCATTCTTGAAATGTCCCGGCTTTCCACAATGATAGCATGAGCCCTTTTGTTTCTTTTTGAACTTAGGTGCTCTATCAGTCTGATTGAACTTTCTCTTGAATGGTTTAGTAGTCTGTACTTCCTCCGTAACATGTACTTTGGCATTTTCAGAATTTAGGTTCTGATCTTGTTTTCGATACTCTTCTTCAATACGAAGATGATTTGCCAAAGCCTCAAGAGATATTTCCTCTTTCTTATGTTTTAGACTTCTTTTAAAGTCTTTCCAAGATGGAGGAAGTTTGTCTATTATGGAGGATACCACAATCATTTCATCCATTTTCATATCATATTGCTTAAATTGATTCAGCATCTTTTCAATATCACGAAATTGTTCCATAACAGAACGACCATCAACCATTTGATAATTATTGAAACGACTGACAAGAAATTTCTTACTTGTAACATCTTCGATCATGTATCTTGCCTCCAATTTGTCCCATAATTCTTTAGCGGTGACGTCGTTTTGGTAGGTGTCGAACAAACCATCAGATAAACCATTCAATATGTGGCCCATGCACATGTAATCAGCATTGTCCCATTTTTGTCTTTCTCGGGTTGCAGCAACAGATTCATTTTCATTCTCTTCAGGTCTTGGAGTATCCAAAACATAAGGAATCTTCAAAGTTGATAACAAAAAGTGCATTATTTTCTGCCATCGTCGAAAATTGCCACCATCAAAACGATCAAGTTTAACAAAGTTGGAAGCCAACTCCCTTAGTGTTCCACTTTCATGTGTTGTGGTAGTCATCATGAAATATAACCTTAAAATTGTTAGTACAAAACTCCAGTAAGGAAAAAACTCGAACACACGATCGGAACTCGAAAAGAAAAAGAAGAAATAGGACAGGCTCCAAGGCGTGTATCAAGCCACTATCTTTAAGGTTATATTCGCCCCCACTTATCTTCAGTGTGCAAACGAGTTCCAAGCAAATTAACCTCGAGGATACAATGAAGCCAATGACTATTTGCGTTTTGCACTGACGAGAATAGTCCACTATGCACTGAGTAATGTATAACAAAAACTCAATTTCTACAAAGGATTTCTGCAGCAATACTTTATAGAATAATCTAATAATATTAGAAAATGAAGGAAGAGAAGAAATAATATTAGAATTTGTTGATATGATTTCCAAATGAAATCCCATTCCTATTTATAGGAATTTTCATGTCTCTTCATAGAGACATCTTTCAATAGGTGTCTTTATGAATAAATAAATAATAATAATTATTCATTTAATTTTGTAACTATTCAAATAATATTTTTTAAATAGTTATAATTCTTTTTTTTAAAAAAAATCAAATGATATAACTTTTGACCAATGACCAAAAGTTTTATCTTTTGATTAATTACACCCATTCATTTATAGTTATTGGGATACTATAAATATTTGAAAATATTCCAACAATATCTTATGCTGACATACAAGGATAATTTTTTAACAATAAAAATGAATGAAATTTTTAACAGAATGACCAGTTTATCTTTGATCTAATGTATATGGACTAATTTACCTATTTTTTAAATAGAAGGAGCAAATTACAATATGACTCTTAATATATAGACCTTCTTAGCACTTTTACTGGGTAAGGACTTATCAAGGTTTGAATCCCGACTTTATGTCAATATAATTTAAAAACAAATTGATGACTTATTTTTAATAGAAAAAACAACACTTAATCAATAATGAAATATTTTAATTTTATAAACACAAAGCATATATAAAAATGGAGACTAAGTTGGTATTTGATAAAAAAAATGAAGTTATGGATTTTTAATGTTGAATTTAGCAAGTATTGTACTTGAATTATAAAAATTAAATGTTGAATATAAATAAATTGTTGGTTAGATTTTGAAAATTTTCAGTTTATATTTTACCATTAATATTTTTTTGAAAAAAAAATATATATGGTAAAAGCTAATGTGTTAAATATAGAAATATTATAAAACAGACATTTAACAATAATGATAAAAAAATTAAAGTATAAATTCATTGAATATAGTCTTCTTAAATGATAAATGACCCTAATTTACTTATCCTTTTCAATGAGTTTTCACTGAAAAATTCTAACTAATGATTTTATATATATATATATATATGTTATCAAACAAGTTTAAAACATTAAACCTATTTTCAATGAATTAATAAACAAGCCTAAAGTAATTTCGCTTCTAATTATTTTACTTTTCTATTGCAATTTTCATGTGAA
The DNA here is from genome assembly GCF_007990345.1 of Gossypium hirsutum. Taxonomy (NCBI): domain Eukaryota; kingdom Viridiplantae; phylum Streptophyta; class Magnoliopsida; order Malvales; family Malvaceae; genus Gossypium; species Gossypium hirsutum. The sequence goes on along the minus strand of NC_053437.1, from coordinate 8,891,674 downwards.
CAAAAGTTAATTATAAGAAATATTAAATAATATTATAATAATAATTTAAAGGGTAAATTATATTATTAGTCATTCAACTATGCGTAAGTTTTTTTTTTGGTCACTTAACTAAAAAAGCAACAACTTGTTCACTAATGCATTCGAAATTAATTTTTTAGTCACTCAACTGTTAAGTGGTTAATGGTGGCACTTTTTAGTTTGTATAATAATAATTTTAGTCCTTAACTTTTATACTTTTGATCAATTTAACTCTAATTCTATATAAATATTATAAAAACTTTAAATTATTTAAAGAATTAGAAAATTCTATATAAAAATTCAGGTTATTGTAACCACAAATCTTCAACATTGCCATAAAATCACAAAAATGAATAACCAAATAGATCAATTTCAATCTCTTAACATAATATTCATTAGATATAAAACTTAAATATAATTAAAGACTAATGTTCATACAAGAAAACTCAAGATTATATTGTACTAAAGCTCAAAATTGTTCAATTTTAAGACATAAGAACCAAAATGATCATTTAAATCTAATAACACATTAAAAACAAAATAGAGCTAAATTAGTAATAATATCTACAAGTTGAGTTCTATGTTGTTGACGAAATTCTTTCAGAATTGATATTATAGATTTGTGAAATTCAATTCAATTCTATTTTTTAACCCAAAAAATACAAAATTTTTATTTATTTAAATTATTTTTTAAAACCCAAATAATAAAAAATAAATTATATTCCAATTCTTTTTCTTTTTCTTTTCGCACAATGAAAAACAATTTTCCCTTGTTTATCTATTTTTATTTTTATTTTGAATGTATTTTTATATTTTTTATAATTTTCTAATTTTTTTAAAATGAATTTTAATTTTTATCATTTTATATAGAACGAGGGTCAAATTGACAAAAAATATAAAATATAAGAATTAAAATTATTACTATATCGATTAAAAAAGTGTCACCATTAGCCACTTAACAGTTTGGTGATAATTTTTTTCGAAAACGCTAGTGACTAAATTATAACTTTTTTAATTAAATAACTAAAACGAAAATTTACCCATAATGAAGTGAGTAATAATGTAATTTACCCAAAATTAAAAAAAAGAAAGATAAGTTAGTAAGCTTGAAAAAAGAGGAAAAACTTGTTGACCAAACCAAAAATGCACGCCGGGTGGTGGAATAGACCCATAACTAATATAATTGCACCAATATTTTGTAAGACTTTTTTACAAATTATTAACACACTATGACTTTTTGTTATTTGTAATGTATAAAATAAGATTATATAAGAAGGCATGTGTTGGAAGGACGCATGAAAGTCATAGGTAGGGTTACAATAAAACAGTAAATACTTAAAAGACGGTGGACAATGTGAAACAATATCTTCATCCATCACTTTCCATTTCTTACTTCATTTTGCCTTCAATTATTTTTTTTCTTGACTTCGGAGTTTGGCCAAATAAAAGGGTTAATATATATGTCAAGTTTTTCTCTTGGTATGATAAGTTGACTAATATCTTCCTACTATGACTCAGATATAATTATTTTTTTGTTTTTTTGACATAATAATAAATTGGATAAACTATACCATTAGTTACTAAGCTATGGGAAATTTTTATTTCAATCACTTAACTAAAAAAAAGTTACAATTTGATCACTGAACTATTGAAAAGTTTTCATTTAAGTCATTGAACTATTCAAAAGTTTTTATTTAAGTCATTGGGTTGTTAAGTTTTTTTTTTAAAGTTTCTCCAGCAAGCTCCAAGAGACAATTTGATGATTGGTACAGTTGATCAATACTTATTGACGAGTAGAAGAACATATCTTAGATCTAAGTCGATCTAACGGTCATTGTCAGAGATTGGAGAAAAAAACTGTTTGAATTTTGGTTCACAGATTCCTGATGTCCAAAGTTGTTTAATGAAAAAACTGAACTATAAAAGAGAAGGGGAAAGAGAGCTTTTGATTATGCAAGTAGTGCGAATAGAGAAAGTCATATAGCATCGATTTTAACAGCTCAGTGACTTAAATGAAAATTTTTGAATAGTTTGATGACCAAATTGTAACTTTTTTAGTTAAGTGACCAAAACAAAAACTTATTCATAGTTTAGTGACTAATGGTGTAGTTTACCTTGATAAATTTAACATTTAACATTTACCTTTTTCTATCACTATGACTCTAATTTTTTCGAATCACTTTAGCCCCCAACCTTAAAATTTTAATCAAATTGTTGTTTTTTGGATGAAAAAGCTGGTTAGATTGTTCAAATTCTAATAGCGTTAATATGGTAACTTGCATGACAATCAATGCGTGGTTTATAAAAATTTTAAAAATTATGAAAAATTTAAAAAAGTATATACATAAACAGTAAAGTACATGTAGACTGTCATGTGGGATACGTTTAAATTTTAACAGTCCAATTAACTTTTTTTTGTCTAAGAAAACATCAATTTAACTAAAATTTAAAGGTTGAATTGGTCAAAGCAATAAAAGAAATAAGGACCAAAGTGACAAAAATAATAAACACTAGAAGCTAAGTTATCATTATGACTTTTTGTTCTTTATTTATTGGGTAAACTACACTAGTAGTCACACAACTATTAGTAAACTTTTTTTTTGGTTACCCAACTATGAAAAATTATAAAATGGTCACCTAACTATTCAATTTTATCTTTTTTTGGTTACTAGCCAGTGAACGTAAAAATGGAAACACCAAAAAATTCAAGATAGTTGGATGACCGAAAAAGATAAAATTAAATAATTGAATGATTAGTTTGTAGTTTTTCATAATTTGGTGATCAAAAGAAAAAATTACTAATAGTTGAATGAAGTTTTGATAGTTGAGTGATAAAAAAAAATTATGACTACTCTTAAAGCCAACAATTGTGGGTTAGTACATTGAAGGAGGCAAGCATTTTGTAGTTGACATGAAATGGGAAGATGAAAGGGGACAACAACCCATGATATAAAAAGGCATGGTTAGAGAAAGAGAGAGTGTGTATGTTACTTTCTCAAACCCATCTCTAACAACCTTTGACAAAGAAAAATCATGCAAACCCTCTTGAAAAGCAAGTTTGTTTCATTTACTGCTTTTTCAATAAGATCAGTTTGACAAGGGTTTTTGTTTCACACTTGATTGAAAGCCATTTGTCCTTCCATTCGCTACCTAACATATCCCAAACAATCTCTGCTTTTTTGTATGTTTTTTTTTTAGGTAAAATACATTATATCTGTATGGGTACACGCAATATGTCCAAATGTAGGCTAAGTTCCACTCCAACTAAACATTATTAATTGACGTTGTTAACATAATTGCCAAATCTTCTTATCTTCTCCTTACATTAAATGTTTATATGAATCTTAAATAATATAATTTACTTTGTTGCAAGTTCACATGTTTCTCACATTCTTCACCTTTTACTTCCTATAAAAACTAGTGCCAATTTTTAGACTGTAATAATAATTGAATTATGTGTGTATATATAGAAATATCTTCATGGGAATCATGGAATGCCATTTAATAGGATCTGATTCTATTTACGGTAAAACATAGCTTTTAATATTGTTTTGTCACACCAATTTTCTTTACATATTGTTATTACTCACATTTTCTTCATTCTGAAATCTATAGTCTCCAAGAAGGATAATGTATTAATTAAATACAGAAGAGAAGAGGCGATTTAAGAGAATGAACAAATCGCCACGTCAGGGTATCAATAGTTTCACACAATATATCAGAGCCCTGAAATCTTGTGAAGTTGTTGGGTAAAGGGTCCTCAAGTTGATGTCACTGCCACATCATCAAATCATCACTTACGCCACGTGTACTAACCCATAGTATGCCACCACATCAACTGGACTCAATTGACCAGTCAAATGGACTTACCCGATACAGTATACACTAAACCTTAAATCATCAAATACATACAGTATAAAAATGAATTAATTTAGCGAAAAGTGGGACAGCCATGGTAGGAGCAGAGGCAAGTGGGAGTGCATAGTGCTTTGGGCCAAAGGCAGGGGAATGAAATGTAAATTTGTTGTGCTTTAGGGAATAGAGAATGTGTGAGTGTGGGAGACAGAGACAGTAATGCAAATCTTTGACCTTTGACATTACTTCAATAACACATATTTTATTTCTAGTGTTTCTTTTTTTAGTTTTTAACATCTCGAGAAAATTGGTTTAAGAAGGTAAAATTGGTGGGGGAGAAGAAGTAGGATATAATTATTACTTCCGGGGAATTTATAAAACAAATACATAAAAGGTACAGACACGGCATAAAACTATACCTGGATCATTCCTTCCTCCTCATCTCTTCTCTCCTACCATTGTCCAAACCAATTCATACACTTTCCTTTTTTTCTTTTTTACAATATAAACAAAAATTAAACATTTCTATTTTACACTTGAATATTTTCACATCATATTGAGTTTTATATTATGTCAAATCTATCATACAAGTGCGTGCCTTGCAAGTAAGGAAAGAAGAACTATAAATTACAGTTATGGATGTTAATTTCATTAAAGGTAGATACTTTATTTCTCTGTTCCTCAAAAAACCCATTTAATACAAACAAATGGACAGTAATGGGAATCCACTTTCTCTCCTATAAATATCACATCTATTTCTCTTCTTTTCCACTAAAAGTTTTCTCATACTCTCTTAAAAAACTTTTTAATTTGTACTCCTTTTTTTTTTTGGAGAAAAATGGTTGCATTATTAAGGTTTTTATAAACATTTAGCAAGCTATGCAACCAATATGGTAAAATTTTCAACTTAATTTTTTTAAATTTTATAATATTTGCAAAAATTCTTTTAAGGTTTTGTGAAATTAAATATTACTTTGATGTTTTTAACAACAGAAAGATCGAGTTGTTTGCGCTTGACATAACTTAAAATTTTGGAGGTGATGGACAAATTGTAGATTGCTTGAAGAGTGTTGGTTTATATGCGGCATCTACAATGAGAAAGTTCATAATGATATCAAGTTTCCTTTTGTTTTGTTGAAAAGATGGAAGTCTAAAATGCATAAATCATATTTTTCATGTGGGGAGGCGACTATAATGCTAGAAGAGTCCTTTTAAAACTGACCTTCTAATCGACGAGGAGGTGGTAATTAGAGCTAATAGAAATGAATCGAAGTATGAGCATGACCGATTGATAGATACCATTTTGTTTAAGAAAGAGATCAAATTAGAGGAAAATTGAGTGAAATGCACATGGTTGAAGAGGTTTCTCAAATTGGCCCCTCCATGACATGCAATCGTAGACGAAGTTAATCGATATGCCAAAGCTTGGATGCTTTGGATGGTATGAGGAATATGAAAACAAGGTCAATTGCATGTATCTTCCTTTACTAGAGTCTTTTGATATGGCTGGTACATAATGGCTAAAACGAATAAATTATGAAACTGAGGTGAAATTTCAGTAATAATAGATAGTAGGTCCCTAAGAGATGTAATTGAAATCGATTTTAAAATCGAGGCTCAAAATTGAAAGATATAGTTATTCCAATTTTAGGGACTAAATTGAATAAAATGAAAAACTTAAGAGGCATTCAAAAAATGGAATTAAATAGGTTCATGCATATCATGGAATGATATAAAAATATTTGGTATTAATGAATTGTCTAAAATAATTGTTTATACCAAGAATTGAATCAAACCAGAGATAATTGAGGAAAAGCTAAAATTGTCGAATACTTCTTGAAGATTCAATTTGCTTGTTGTTTTGACCAGGTAAGTTCATATGGTATTTGTTTATATATGTTGTTGTTTATTTGATTTGTAATTATATATGTGTTTAATTATGAATTGATGAAAAAAGTGAGAATTAGACTAAACTGTAAAATGATGATTATAATTGAAAAAGAGACCTATGTGAACTTAGTTAAGGTTAGGATGCGATTGGCATGTCAATAGAGTTTTGTGCGCACTTGTACAGGATTGGTTACAGATGTTACTGAGATCCAACATTTTTTGTGGACTTGAAGATACATGTGACATAACTTTAGCCTAGAGTAGTAACCTGATGCCGTTTTAAAGCTTTAGCTTGGATGGGCAACCTGACATGTATATATATTCAACTTGGATAAGCAATTAGATGTGCAGTTATAAAGGTTAGGCCTGGACTAGTAACCCGATATGAATATACTTAGCTCGGATGAGCAACTGGTGTGACGTAGATACCTGTGTATTCGAGTCTATTTACTAGGTTTCATTGGGTAAAACGGTTTATATGAAATGAGAAATTGACATGAGAAATAATAATCTTGATGTTCACTGGGAAAAATGTTGAATTGAGCTTGAACCATGTATTATTACTATGACTTGATATGTATGTGGTTGATTCATTTGTTAATTGAATGAGTTTTGAGATTTGTTGTGAAATGACATGAATTGGCATGTTATATGATTTTGATATCATATGATTTGATTATATATTAAACTCAGCTTAATGATATGTGTTTTGACATGTCTAGCCAACTATGTTAAGCTTAGTAACTTGTTGTGCTTAATTGAAATTTGAGGTAAGCTTTTGTTTAATGCTTATGAACTTACTAAGCATTCTATATTCTTACCCCGTTTGTTTCCCCTTTTCTTTGTAGATCATTACCTTATGGAACGTGTCAAGCCAAATCGAATAAAAGCTCCACTATCCTATCATCGATTTGGTAGCTTTTGATCATTTTGAGTCTTGGGTTGTAGCATGTATATATCTAAGGTGTCTCAAGGTTATTTTGATGTATATTAGTTGAAGTGAATTGCAAAGCTTGGTATGTTATGTTGCTTATGGTGATGCTTGTTTGGAATGGTTCATTTGATGTATATGCTTGAGATATTATGGCATTTGAAATTGCATGGTTTTAAGTGAATTGACATAAGTAAAGTTGGTATGGAATGACTTGATGAATGTGTGTTAATTGGCATTGAATTGTTGAAGTTTAAATGATGGATAGGTATTGAATACTTGATGGAAACTTGAATTTGTATGTACCAACTTAATTGACATATTTCTTTTTTTCTTCTATTGAATCGAGAAATAAATAGGTTTGATTGTCCATATAGTGATTTTTAGGTATGCATATGGATTGGTTTGGTTCGGATATTATGTTTTAATGGAATTAGTTATTAAGTTGAATTGACACACACACATATATATATGTACATAAGTTTTGTTTGTCTTGATAATAAGCAGAATTTGGTTGTTGAGCTTGTTTGGGTATGTTTTTGGTATGTTTGTATCAAATGAAGTTGATACTTAGTGATTATATTGAATGGTTATGGCTAGAAGCATTGAAATATGTACCAAATTGGTTCATTTTTACCAAATACAAGGTCTTCGTCATGACAAGCAACTTTCCTCGTCACAACGTCAGTTAACAGTGAGTCATGTCGTGACGTCTAGTGGCCTAAGGTCACGTTGGCCTTGAACTTTTAAAACTTTGGAAATTGATTCTATTTCATGCTCGAGTTGTCAAAAGAGCTTTTGTAAGCTCAATTGAGACTAGGAAATGAGATATTATTGTATTTAAATCATGATTGATGTGTGAACGAATGTAAAATGATTATTTTATTATGAATCTAATTGTAGTTGCTCTAGTAACGAATGTGACATTCCACAGCTTGGATCTAGCAATCTGGTCGAGCGAGGGGTGTTACTTGTTTATATTTCATGGTGGATTAAAGGCTTGGGCCAAACAAGAGTTGTAGTGGAGAAGTTGTCTAGGATCTTACCAAAGTGATCGGCTATAATTCGATGTAGCAAATTAAACTATTTTTCATACTTAAGGAGCTCAGATATAAATAATTATATTATGTTTTGATTAGTTTTTCTATTTTAGTTTTAATTCAATAAAAAGTATAAATTGAGTCATTTTATGACCTTAGGGGTTGAATAAGGCCTAAGGGTGAGCTAACGTACTTAACGAGTGTGCAGGACACCATTCAAAGGCATAAGAGCTCAAAGTTGGTTGTCGTGTTGCAATAGAGGAGTCTAATGTTGCAACATAGGGAACATAAAAAAAATGGAAGTACTGCCTTTGGTGTCGCAACACAGCCAGAGGATGTTGTGACACACCCTTGAAGCTGGACCTAAGGCCAAAGAATACTACCTTTAATGTTGTGACATCGGCCCCGTACGTGAAGAATTACGAGTGAAGGGAATTTTGGTCTGCATAATGAAAATTAACACAAAAACGTTAGCCAACCTAGGGCTAAGGACAACGGTCAACCCTAACTCTATAAATAGGCTCTTTAGACACTTGTTAAGGGACAACTTTCTTAATTTATAATTTTCCTTGTAATTTAGTTTTTAGTTTCTTTTAGGCTTTAAATTTGTTTTCAGTTGTTTTATTTATGTTCAACGGAGAACCTAATTTGTGGATTCGACCAACTTTCTTTCATCAATATAATCAAGATTCTCTTAAACCTTATTCTTGATTTGTTCTTTATGTTTATTCTATTTATCAAGTTTATTGTGTTTATGGATTCCATGAGGAACTAATCCTCTTATAGGGGATTAGTGAGTGAAAGTGTGATTAATTGATTGCTCTGTGGGGTTTTCCCAACGGATCAGCTGTTTGGGAAAGGAAGAACTTACCCTAGGATTGACGACCCTATGAAGTCAATTAGGTGGGAATTAACCCAAAATTGGTATGGCCTATCCGTGAACCCTTTACCCCCGAACCAGTCTAGACTGTGAGGTCGAGAGATAAGTAGTTATTGTCGATTTGTTTGTTTAATGAAAGATCTAGAGATCCTATTAGGGTAGCGACTTGTTGATTGAAGTAGAAATCTGAAATGGGAATTAGTTATGATCACCGAAGTGAGCTAATCACCCATGCTTAGATTTGGTTGAGTTTAGATTTAAGTTTTCCGAAGTTCATGCATTTATGTTCTTTTATTTAATTTATTATAAAATCTAGCTTCTTTATTTTTTATGTTCATCGTAATATAATTTATTTAAAGTACTAATTAGATCTATTTCTGTTTAGGTTAAAGTTAATTTAGTACTTGCCTCCTTTGAATACGATCATCGGAGTACTCACCTACTTCTTTGTAAAAACTATATTACAACTAGACCAGTATACTTGCGGAAACCGCCTTAAATTCATAAATTTAGTTGCATTATTCACATTCTAGACGTTAGTACGTCTGGAGGCGGTCACAAAGCCATGACCACATCTGAAACCTTGATCAAGCTTGACATGAAAAATCCAGAAAAATTCTAGTCTTCCAAGCCTAAGAACAAGAATAATGGTAGGGGAGACCAAGAACAACAGTCCAAAAATGGCACTGATAAGTTCAAGTCTTGATCAGGTTCAACCTTTTGTAGAACACCATTGCTTGATAATCTATCGAGAGTATCAAATCCTTGTTACTGGAATGGTAGAAATTAGGTTCATCAAGTTCAAGTCTTCATTTGGTTCAACCTTTTATAGAACACCATTGTTAATGCAATAGTAGAAATTATGTAGCTCAAATCCTTGTTACTTAAACTGGGTTTTCTTTTGTAAGAACCAACTATTTTTTTTGGTATGATAATATTAGTCCAATATATATTTCTTATAATCCCATTTTTCATGCTAAAAATAAAGCATATTAAGTTGGATTTTCATTTTATCAGAGAACAAGTTTAATCCAAGTGCTTTCAAGGCAAGGCAAGTCAAGTTTATTTCTAATGATGATCAAATTGTTAACATTCTCACTAAGCCCTTGGGTAAATGTCTCTTTTTCCAACATCATGACTCATAGGTGTGAAGGGAGGGGCAGGAAGGGGCCTGAACCCCCCTAAAATAAAAAATTGCACCTTTAAACCCTCCAAATTCATAGAATGCTAGGTTAATATATGGTGAAATTATAGTTTGGCCGCAAAAAAATGTTAGAATTTTGATTTAGTCCTTCTAAAAACCATAAAGATATAAGGCAATATAATGATGAAATTATATTTTAACTTTCATAACAATATATAATTTAATCTTGACCCTTTAAAAAAAATTTAACTTTACCTCTGATGACTTATTTCAGTTATTGCTTTTCCACCTTCAACTTGACAGGAATGTTAAGTGGTAAAAACAAACTCTTTAATATTTTGTTCAAGGATGTATCTATTTTACACACTTTAATTTCTCTTATCTAGGTAACAAATAATTTGAAATTTTCTTATCCTCGTAACAAATAACTCTATAAATTGCAAGTTCATGGAATTTATTACACCTTAGCATCCCAAAATTTTTAATCAAAATAAGCATACATTATAATCTTTTTAACAGGAAAATAAGTTACTCAAGACTTGATTCTTGAATTATGATGCTAATATAAAATCTCTTATCATTTACTTTATTAGGTTGTTGGCTCTATAAATATATAACTTAGGGCATTCATTCAAATTTATCGTGCGAATCATAACATTAGTTTTAAATCGTGCAATTACATGTATCCTATAAAAGCTTAGTAAGCATGATTTCCTGCATACAAGTAGTTAATTAAATTAATAATTAACAAAGATCTTAAATTTAACCATGAAATCACGTAGAAGATCACGTGAAAATAAGTTGCTAAAAGGGCATATATAAAAAATATTCTCTTAAAATCCCACACATTGGTTGAGATTTGATCAATCATAGTTTCAACACATGTGGGGTAGTAAATATTTCATAAAAGAGATCTTATAGCACGAGAGGGTGTGTGATTTGAATAGTTCCATCCCAACAACACCTAAAATGTTTATTTTTTTTATTTTTTATTTACTCTCTTTCATATGAGTATAGCATCACGAATTTTAGCCTTTATTTATTTTTATATAATGTCTAGAACTACTCATAGCCCCCAACCTTTAAATAAGAGGATAATGCACCTCAGCATATTCAAATCCACATCCTCTTACACTGACAACAATGTCAATTCCAGTTGAACTAAAACTCAATCGAAAAACGTTTAATTTTTCATTTCTTAATAAATTCGAGGTATACATTAACGTTGTTGAGCTAATTTTTTTCATTGTGTGATATTGAGATGGGTTAATTTTTTATACATTCTTAATAAATAAGTTTCATATATCGTCACTAATTAATAACACGACACATCATCATTAGTGAAATAAGATCATGAATTTACAAATAAATACTAATAACTTTATTTAAATATAAATCTAAAATTTCAAATCTAAAACTTAATACAAATTCTAAATTCTAAACTCAAACTTTAATCTTGATATGAATCATGGACCCTAAACCCAAAATCATAGACTATAAATTCTAAATCTAAAACCTAAAATATTATAATAATTATAATTAATATTTAGTTATATTTAAATAAAATTATTAGTATTATTCATGAGTCCTACACTATTTTCTATTTTACTAATTAATAAATGTTATACAATGTGTCAAATATATATATTTGAGATATGTTATTTCAAATTGGTTTGTTACATTTAAATTTTCAACTCGTTGATTTTTTTCTAAGCCGTTTGTTTCTTTTCTTTAGTTTTCTCCAGAGACGATGCCAACCTTCGGGTTGGCTACCACCCGCCTTTTTCTCCCTCCCATTAACCCTCTCTTTCTTTCTTCTCCTCATTTACTGATCATGTATTCTCTCTTTTTAGTTTGTAGATCTATATTATGAGTATCTTTGCTGTCTTCACAAGTTATGATGAATAGATGACGGTGCATGTTGCCGCTAAAACTCCGTTGGTCACTAACAGTTTCTCTTGGAAAGTGGGTGACTTTTCGTCGGCTTCTTAATTTGTCTCTATTTTGAGAGTTTTAGAATAATAAATGATTTCACAAGTTTGGACTTGTGTTGTCTTAAGTTTTATATTTTTTTGTTTGTTTTTTATTGTTTAATAAGCGTTCACTTTTAAAAGTTTTTGTTTTTTCTTGTAGCACGTTTTTTAATCTTGCTGATAGATGTAGTCTTACTTTTGTAAGTGATTTTAGGGATGATTTTGTCATCGTCCTCTCTAGTTTGATGGATGCTCAGTTCTTTTATCGATTTTTTGCCCGCCACTTTGGACCATTCGAGGCCGATTTCCTTATTGTATTAAGTGCTTGCAATTACTTCAAATATATTGTGCTTGAGTTGTGACAGAGCTAATTGTCAACATGCCATAATATTCTTTTGATATTGAGGTTAAAGCCATTGTTATGTTGATGGATAAATAGAGCACTTCTCTATAATAAATTGGATTAGCTTTTTATGGTCGTGGGTAGGAGAAGGGAATGTATGAAACTATGATTCCACTTCATCCTTATCCCTTTCTAGTAGAAGAATGAAAAATCAGATTTTTCTCCTGAAAAAATTCAAATCCAACTAAAAATGCAAAAAATAGGAGGAAAAATTTGATTTGTCATTCTTCTATTGGAAAGGGATAAGGATGACATGGAATCAAAGTTTCATACAATCTCTTCTCCGTAGAGGTTTTCTCTTTTAAATCCATAACTTTTAAAATATAGGGTAAATTTTACATATGGTCATCTAACTCTCATAAGTTTTCATTTTGATCATCGAAAAGAAAATTGAAAATAAGGCACTATTGGTACATAATGTTTTCATTTTAGTCACCTGCTGTTTTGGCTATCGATAATGTTATTGTACACTGATTTTAGTTATCCAACTCTAATAAGTTTTTATTTTAGTCATTTATTTTATTTAGAATTTTCTATGTAAAGACATAGGTTTTTCCTTTTAAAAACCTATGTTTTTCTCTATAAAACTCATATTTTTTTCTTTTACTAGGAAAAATTAATTCTAAAAAAAAGAAAATTAAAAAGATAAAATAAGTGATTAAAAGGAAATTTTATTAAAATTAAGTGAATGTATAATAATATTATTGTTAACTAAATTAACCGCGAATGATTGAAATGAAAACAACATAAAATGACAGTCACTTATTTAAGATTATTTTTTGGATGACTATAATAAAAATTATACTTAAAATATAATTGGGTTTAGGGAACCAATTATGTGGTCCTTAATATCATGTCGCCATGCACTAAGATCGTGGGGAAAGGAAGAAAATTACTGCAATTTGACAGTTCAAAAAACGAAAATCCATAAAGGAAAGAATTATCACTTCATCGTTAAGAGTGGATCTTGTAGCTTAACATGGACGTACGAAAATTATTATATTTTATCTTATATGGATTTTGAGTTAAACTAATTAATTACCATGATTGAGTACTGTAGGAATGGAGGCATTAGCTGATGTTAATTGGCTGTCAAAAAGATTCAAAATCAAAGGGTAATGTTAAACTATTGGATAATCACATGCAAACCTTTTTTCTTTTTGTAACTTTTTATTTCTTTTAAGGGTTAAGGTTGTATCATACTATCCTCCCTTTGACACTTCAAAAGGTCTTTGGACCTTGTGTTTTTTCACTTCTTTTTATACCTATGTAATACCACTTTATTATTACTTCCTAGGGTCTGAAGCTGGCAAAAGAAATCGACCGACATGAACCTCTGACCAAATTTCTCTCTCTCACACACGCATACATATATATATATATATATATATTAAGGTTTTTGTTATTTTATTTTTTTATAATGTTTTCTTGTCATCTAAAATGCAATCATAGTTTGACATGCTAAATTTCACTTTTTTATATATTAATGTAGTCATGGAGAAATTTAAAAAAAAAATTTAGGGTTCGTAAATTATAATTTTTGTTATGATAAAATAATTATTTTAATAATATATATTTTTTATAATTTTTAAAAGATTAAATTATATTTTTATCATTTTTAAGGGGTCAAAGTATAATTTTATTTTTACTTAATTTAAAATTTTAAAAATTTTAAAAGGCCTAAATGAAAAATTTTTCATTTTAAGAGGGTCGGGCCCTTACCAGCCCCCTAGCTATGCCCTTGAATGTAGTAATATTTAATGAACTTGCTTGAAAGAAAAATAGTGAGAATTAATTGAAGCCATAATACTAAATTTGAATTTCAATATTTACATATTTTTTTTATTAATTTGATGATTATTTTCTGTAGTTAAATTTAACTATTAATATTTCAAAAAAAAATCAAATCACTTTTTTTAATAAAAATATTAATTAAAATATTAATCTTTTAACTATGTTGGTATGGCAACCTACCTGATAGTCTACGTGTACTTTATGCTGACATATCGCTATTTGTCTTATATGTCACGCCAACAAATAACTTAAAAAATTCAAATTCAAAATTCATAAAATATAAAAAAAACTTGTAACAATTAAACAAAAAATAGCACAAAGTACATGTGTATTACATGTAAGCTACCATGTTTAAAAGTTTAATGTTTTAGTTAATATAATTTCTATTAAAAAATAACAATTCGACTCTTTTTAGAAGAATGATGGTCAAATTTAACTCTTTTTAAAAGATTGAAAACCGAATCCAATTAAAAAAGAATAACTAAATTAACAAAAGATATAAATATTAAATATTAAATTTGACATTATTCCTTATTTAATTACCTCAACTTCTAAAAGCATTTAATATCGATGGAATCTTAAGTGAAGTAGTAAAGAAGATGATATAAAAAATTAAGTTGATACGTGTACACAATTTTTATTTGAGATGAAATTTTATATGTTTTCCATGCAACTATCTTGCAAATGATGTGTAATACATTCTTTATTATTATTTGAAAAATTCTGGTCCTCCAAAATGAGATGAGGGTTTTACCCGGTAAATTTGTTTGGCCTCAGCACTGCCTACAAGAAAGCAAAGTTGAGCTACCTGAAAGTAATGATGGAGTTAGAGACATCCAACCTTATAAAATTTGGTTGCCTAGCTGCCATACCTTTCCAGAATTACTTTTTTTAAGGTTAATTTATTCAAATATATTTAGTTGGTACCTGAATTTTTTTATCTAATTAGTGCTTAAATTTATATTCTGTTATTTAGGTTAGTAATTCTGCACAATCACCATTAGTGCGTGTTGATGTGGCATTAAAAGTTAATCTTAGAGTGGCACATGATAGTTTTTAGTATAACACGTGATGGATATAAACTAAAAAATTAAAATTCTTTTAAAAATATAAATTAATTTAAAAATGTACAATTTTTTGAACAAGTTCAAGTACCAATTAGGTACTTTTTGAACAAGTTCAGACATCAACTAGGTACTTTGGACAAGTTCAGAGGACAAATTACATGTTGATCCTTAAAATACTAATGCGGTTAACAAATTGAAACAATATATGTCATTAAATATAAATTGAAATACGAACTAAATATTAACAAAATTTTAATACTAATTAAATATTTTTAAACAAGTTTAAGAGATAAAGTGTATATTAATTCTGAGGTATTCCTTTTCATTTTATCTTCTCAATAATGACTGATAGAGTCAAGTAGCTAAATAATGAGGATTGTGAAAACAAGCTAAAAGCATGAATATATATATATGTGTGTGTGTGTGTGTATGGTGCCTGATCTCCTAAAGGTTCTTTCATGGGAGAAAGCTTTTACAGTATCTGCTCCTGTGTGTCATCTCAAAATTTTCAAGGTCCCTACATGTACTAAGTTCATGCAACATTGCCTCTATAATTGTCCACATGTTTATATCCAATATTCTCATTGTATGAATTTGGGCTTAAGAAAACAGAAAAGTCTAGATAATTGATTACCAAATTTAATAGGAAATTAATTTCTCTATTCGTAGTGCTCCTCCCCTTTATTTCATTTCATTTTTTTGGCAAAACAAATTGCATTGCTCCAAAAGGAACTCCATTGCACCGTACAATTTTTAGATATCGGACACTCTACAATATTGCATACAATACAATTATGCTATATGACTATGGTGATAATACAAATGCATCAAATTGTATATAGCATGAATTATTTTAACTTACCAAAATATATTAAACATGATTATAACACAAAAGTGTATACGAAAATTATAGGAATACACAAATTAAACCAAGGTGATTTTTTTTCGAAAGCAGATATTAGCCTTCTTAATTTGGATAGTGATAATTGGGTGAAATCTAACTTCTTAGTCGCTAAGATCATTAACCTTATCTTATCCCATTACACAGTTTAATCCAAACCCATTAAGCCATCTTGATTCCAAACCTTTTTTACTTTAGTTGTTGACAAGGAAAGGGTTACATTTAGATCACTAGGTCATTGCCGATTGATGTCATCATAACAAGTCCGAAATTCGATGACTTTTAACATAATCCTATTAGAGTTTCCTATATGGGAAACCATAAGTAAATCTCTTTTGCATGTTTGTAGCCTAAAAGATTAATGATATACATCATTCTAATTAGGAAGCAACTTCATGCACGATAAGGTTAATGGCATCACTTCATGCTTTTTTTCCCTCTCTTTTTATTTGCTTATTTCGCATAAAATTTGTAAAAATGTTAACCTATCTTACCGACACCGTACCTTGCCGACAATGGAGGAAAACCCATCATCATATACAGGAAGATGAAACTGGAAGTGACATTGTATAGCTACACTAATGTTGGTACTTGCGTTAGTACCAAGATCCGGACATGTCCTTATGATCCCAAAAGAAAGAACTTTATGGATAATATGATGAAGCCATGTTCTCCACTTCATTCACAACCTCAAGATCCATGGCTCACAACATCATCATACTACGATAGTGAAAAACACCCTCCCAAAAAGAAACTAGCAAAACCCACTACATAAAGCTCCATGTCATTAAAGATTGACATCTTTACATGATTTTTACTTTGAAAACAATCATTTTAAAATAAACGACATGATAGTATGAATTAAATGTTAGAATAAATACTTTATATCTAATCTATAAAATTTATACACTTTCATTACTTAAAACAATGATAAAATATCTAAGGTATAAATTTTTACGCTTTCATTACTTAAACAATGACAAAATTCAAACCATGCAGTAAGATGAGGAAGTTGAGTCCTGAAAACGTCTAGTTGTATTATTGTTGCATTAGAATGGTGCAACAAGATGTGGAGCAATATTGATGACTCTCACATTTAGAGTTAGTTTAGTATAATTTTTATAGTATTTTAGGAGGAAAATTTAGATTAGTTTTTATTGCACTTTATAATTTTTTTTCGGATTAATTAGATCTTATGTGAAGAACCGACAACGTGGGATCACTATTGAAAAAGGACCACATGAGCAATTACCATTAGCTGCAAGGAGGGCCACGCGTAAGAAGAACATATTAAGAGCCTTCGATGATTATGTGTGGCGAGCAATAAATTAATTCTACCTAAGCATAAATAGATCTAATTAGTACTTTTAAATAAATTATATTACGATGAGATAGAAAGAAAGGGTTTTAGGATTTTTAATAATAATAGAAATAAACTAAAAAGAAATAAAGAAATAATGAGAAAGCAAATAGTAAATGTATCAAATCTAAGCATGGGTGATTAGCTTGCTTCTGTAGTCATAATCAACTATCATTTTGAGTTTTCTTGTTCAATCAACTAGTTGGTATCTCAGCAGGATCTTCCGATCTTCCACTAGAATAATGAGTCGACAAGAACTACTTATCTCTCGACCTCACAGTCCAGACCGGTTCAGGGTTAAGGTGTTCACGGATAGGCCATATCAATTTTGGGTTAATTCCCACCTTGATGACTTTCTAGGGTTGTTAGGCCTAGAGTTTAAGATCTTTCTTTCCTGAATAGTTGATCTATTAATAGAACCCTACAAAATAGTTAACTAATCATACCTCCACTCGCTAATCCCCTACAAGAAGATTAGTTTCTCATGGTTCTCATAAACAATATAAGCTTGATAGAAGAATAAACATGGATACTAATTCAAGAGTATAAAGTTTAGAAGAAACCTAATTTGTATTGGAATTGAATACAGAATCCTCACAGAGTTTGATCATGTTTAACAAATCTGATTTCTTCCTCAAAGCAAAGAGAAAAAACTAAAATAGATCTAAAGCCTAAGAAAAGAGAAAAACTAAAGACTAAAACTAGGAAGAAAATTATACAATTTGAAAGCTATCTATAACATGTGTTAATTGAGCGTATTTATAGATTTTAGAGTGGTTGTCATCCTTAACCTTAGGTCAGCTATCATTCTCGTGCTTAATGTTTGATTGTGCGGACCAAAACACTTCTGGCTCATAATTATTTCCCTTACAGAGGTGATATCGCGACACACCAGGTCCTATGTCGGGACATCGAGGGCAGTATGCTTCATCTTTAGGGTGTCTTTAGGGGTGTGTTGCAACACTAAAAGCAGTCTTGAAATTCTTCTATTCTGCTCTCCGTGTTGCAATATCCAACTCTCCGTGTTGCAACATAGCGACCAGAATCAAGTTAGTACACTTTCTAATGGTTTTCTACACGCTTACAAAGTATATTAGCTCACCCTTAGGCCTCATTCGGCCCCTAAGGTCAATAAAATACTAAAATTACACACTTTATTAAATGTAACTAAAAATACAAAAAATTAATTAAAATGAAATCAAAATGATTGTGTTCAAGCTCCTAAAGCGCAAAAACTAGTTTAATCTGATACATTGAATTATGACAGATCAAACTCGCCCACACTTAAGTCATTGCTTGTCCTCAAGGGAAACAAACAAAAGTAGTAAATGGAAAGGCGACCCTTAAACCGATATGGTACAAGTGCTGATTTTGGAGCACATGAATAAGCATTTCATATTTACAGATAATTTCGGCATAATATGTAGCTAACTTACTACTTTTGATATTAAACATTTAAGTTCAGTATATTACAAAGCATACAAGTATTAAGGATCTCAAATGTAGGAATCCATCAATGAATTATGCAAGTAATTTGATTATCTTAGCAGAATATAAATAATCGTAAATGCAATTATTCAATATGATTTCAAATTGTAAATAAGTCTACCTAGATCACATAGGGCTTTTCGACTTGGGATAGGTATGTAATTCAAGAATAGTAAGCATCAAATAGTTTCAAGCACGAAAATAATTTGGCACATCATATTGTCCCCTATTCTCCCCCTTAGTGACCCTTTCTCGCTCATTACCTTATTTCTCCTTCTCTCACCTTCCTTATTTCTTCTTATAGGAAATCTCATCATCATATAGTAACTACATCTAGCTCACGAGTTTTTGTACACTAATGAACGAGTTTTTCTATTGTTGTGACTTTATCACTTTTTTTTCTTTTTCACGGTATCTCACTCACAAATTCCTTCATTTTTCACATACTTTTTTCTACTTGTGTAATTTTCTTTTTGAATTTTTTTTTCTTTTTGCACTTTTAAGCTAACCTATAATCACTATACTCCACTCATCTTTTCTATCGCTCTGTTTTTACAAAATCACTGTAATGTATCTACTTAACCCTCAATATGTATGACCAGACGTCTATAATCATGCAATTCATGACCAAAGAAAACGGTAAGCACAAATTGTCGTTTTTAGCTCGGGTTTTGTATAGAAGTTCATCAAGAAGTTTTTTTTGGCTCAAAATAGGTACTAAGGATGAATATATAAGGTTAGATTTTTGGCTCTGGGTGTATACCAAACAATGCCTTAAGTCATCCCTAGGTATCTCAATATTCACAAATTTAATCAACCAAACAATCACAATTCAACAATTTATCATTCATCCTAGCATGATCATTTCCTTTTATTCTCTGTATTATTTGGTACATTCAATTGCTTAATGCCTATTTACAGTGTAATATATAGAACTTTATAGTCTAACAATAAAAAAAATTAAAATAACCTATCCTCATGCCAAATTTACTGTAAATACAATCAACCTATGTACATGCTCCTAACCAATCACTTGTATTTCTATAAGCTCAAGCACACAAGTGACAAGAAAAATAAAAGAAAAGCGTAACAATTAAACAAAATTTCTATGTTATCCTCTACACTTTAGAAAATAAATTGTCTTCAATGTGTAGCCCTTGAAAAAAATAAGGAAAGAAGTTACCCGATTGAACGTGATGGTTTTATAGGCTATTGGTGGCTGCTTCCTCATTCAATTGTTGAAAGCTCAAAATTGTTGTGCCTTTGCTATGTAGGGTTCCTAAGCAAAAATTTTAAACAAAACACCAGAAAACTAATAATCTACAATTACTCTTACTCCTAACAATTTAAAATTTAAAAATTATTCAGAAATTAATACAATCCCAAAAGAAAAAATATAAAGTTCAGTTTTAATCTTTCTTTGAATCATCAACACGAGGCAAATGTCTCATTTCCATTGGTTTTTGTTTCTTTCTCGAGCCATATTTGTGATGGGAAGTCCCTCCCGTCGAAGGTGCATGTTGGGTTGGGCTTCAAATAATGGGCCTTTTTGGTGTGGTGTATTATGGCTAGAACGTCGCCTCATAGCAGTCTTCATCCCTCGAAAAATCGTGTTCATCCCCTCACTCTCATCCTTTTAAGTCGCATCCTCTCATTTGTCATTATGATGGGTTCGTGTTGGGCCGAACATATTTGGAAGTTAGTTTGGAGCTTTCAACCCGTTCAGTCGGGCAAATTCTTGAAGTACTGGGCCCATCTCTTGCATCCACCTAATCATTACATCAAGTTTTTCTTCAGTGTTTCCATTTGCCCCTTTCCTAGCTTTTGATTTTTTCTTCCGTTTGATTACACCAGAACATCCATCCTTTCTTTCCTCCTATGGTTCCAATCAATAACTTGTTTCCTCTTAAGCTCAATGTATTGCATATATAATGAATCTCCAATTATATTATTTGTTGTCTTCATGAACTACTCATTCTCTCCCATTGGAACCTCTACTTTTTGGCACAGTACTGTTACGAGGTAAGGAAAGAAAAGCCCAGCTTTTTGGCTATTCGCACAACGCTTCATCTTACAATAAATCCACTTGTCCACACATATTTGCTTGCGTTGTAAAATACCATACAAAAGAATAGCTAAAAAAATATTAACGTTAGAGACATTCAATACGGACGCAATTCTAGTACATATGAATTGCATCCGTAATTTCGCTATCGAAAATATTTTCGCTTGATTAAAATTAGTTGGCAAGGCAGTATCTAACATAATTCCACGTACACATACCCTAAATTAAGTAATTAACGGCATATTCCATCTATATATACTCAAATGTATTCAAATCAGTGTTATCAAGGAAGTCTTTGCCATAATAAGGGACATCGTAAAACTCACAGATTTCTCTAGGGGTAAGCGGTACTTCTTTTCTTATCACCGTTACAGTATCCCAAGTTTCATCTTACTTTTTTCTCATTTCTTGATCTCGAAAAGAGGTGTACAATTCTTGTACCACTGGTACAACCGTATTTTCCTTAGTAGTGACACAAAATCACTCCCATCGATGGTTATTGACTAATGTCCAAATTTCTTTGCACAGAACCATTGATGGTTTGAACCCTTGTTCTTGTATAAGTGGTTGTCCTAATAATTTGAGAAAATATTTCTCGGTATTTGGCTTTTAAAATTTTTTTAGGGTCTGAAACCATCAAATTTTCTTGGACTAAAGATTTCCTACTTTTTCTAGGTGACATTCTATAATGCTCAGTTCTATAATAATCAAATAAAAATGAACAATAATAGATAGAATAGTAAAACGGTAAAGGGATACTTAACCTTAATTTCTTTGAAATCTTTTCGTTGCTTCTTGTCCAAGTGGTTAATGACTTTTCACCCAAATAAAGCTTTGAAAATCGACAATAGAGGTTTTGGAGATTTAAGGTTTTAATGAAAAAGGGGTGTTGGGATTTAAGAGAACTTTAAGAGGTGTTGAATGTTAAGAAAGGTTAGAATGTGAATTTAAGGTGTTTTTAAGGTTAAAGATAATAATTTTAGGGTTAAAAATCAGGTAAAATAAAGGTTAATTCATCGAGTTGCGTAAATTGGGTCGGGGCAACCTTGTAGAAAATTGTAGTGATGTCGCAAAACAGGGGTTCCATGTTGCGACATCCTTGGCAATTTTCCATTGTCGTGACATTGGGGTCCAATGTCGCGACACACTCTGAATTTTTGGAATTATAAGTTTATTGTCTTTTGTGTCATGACAGGTGTTTGTGTCTCGAAATCGAGATGATTTTCTCAATCTTCTAATTCTGGACATGGTGTCGCAACACATGGGTACTGTGTTGTGACACTGACTCTATTTTCACCCAAACTTCTATTTTTCAGAGTGTCTTAGATTCCTATAAAACACAATGTGGGTTTGGATGGGTGATTGGGTGCGGTGCAGTGTGTTTAGCTTACTTTTTGTCTCACGTTACAGTATCGCTACAATATCTAATCTCACCGTCACCGCTGTTTTTACACTAATCACAGCTAAATGCACCGCCCATCCAAACCCACCCACAAATTTGATACAAGTTAAAGTTTAAACTAAAAGGTTAGTTAAATGTACAATAAAATACATAAAATTTAAAGTTTAAATAAATTGTTAAGTTTTTCTATCTAATTCATTCGTAAACTTAATCAGTGTGCTCGTAGATGCTTTTCCTATTCCTTTTCTATCAGTGTTCGTCCAACATCCATCATGTCTGTAACACCCCTAACTCGTATCTTTCGCCGAAATAGAGTTACGAAGTATTACCGAAATTTACAGATCAAGTAAACAAATATTTCACATCATATAGTATTCATATCAGAAGTCAATCATAAAGTCCCTTATATGAGCCCTCGAAGCCCAAAATACACATTAGAAATAAGTTAGGACTAAACAGGGTACTTAGAGAATTTTTCGAAAAACATCAAATTTTTTTTTCAAGGTGCAGGGGACAAACGCCCCTGTGGTCAGGCCGTGTGTCTCACACGGTCAAGAGACACGCCCGTGTCCCAGGCTGTGTGGGCATTCAAAATAGGGGCACACAGCTGTGTCCCATCCCGTGTCCAAACTTGGAAGCTCTCTGACTTGGGCCACATAGCCAAGCCACACGCCTGTGTGCTAGGCCGTGTGAGCATACTGACTTGCACTCTTTAAAAGATACAGGGGACACATGACCGTGTCACCTAACCGTGTGTCACACACGGCTGAGACACACACCCATGTCTCTGCCTGTGTGGACGAAAATAGGCTATTTTATAAGCCATTTTTCTTACCCAACAAGGGATGTACATATAGTTATCATCATATATACAAACAAGTCATATTATGGCATCCAAAACAAGTAAAAATCAAGCCATAAATATATAATATCTTAACATACAACCAATGTTCCTTTAGGCACCTCAGATGACAAATTATAACATGTATGTTCATGTATTCAATATATTTATATGTACAACTAACGTATATGCATAATTGTACCCAAGGTTTACCAAGCTAATTTTCCTTATTTCAAACCAAGTCACTTGCCTACCAAAACATACCATTTGGTGCCAAAATGTATTTCATATGCTAATATATTTAAATATATTTATACCTTATATATTAAGGTACCGATTCCTGATCAATTCATCACATCCCAAAACACATGTATATAAATGCACTTTTAACTAACATTTTACTCTTTCACCATACAATCATAAACCAAATCACACATCAATCATATAAGGCAAATATGCACCAAACCAAAATGTACCAACACACAAGCCAAATAAGTGACTAATTTTAAGAAAACACATATAGGTCAACATTAACCAAAATACCTATACATGCCATTATAACCAAAATCAAAACATCCGAAAGTACCGATAGAACCAATGGATAGTGTGATAAATCTCCAACAAGCTTCCAACCCGACTGAGCTTCCGATAATCTAGAAAGTAAAGGAAAACAACTACGTAAGTAATGAATGCTTAGTAAGCTTGTATAAACTTTAACCATACCAATTCATTTCAAACATGAAATTTATACATATAAAGAATAATCTAATATTGACACCGCAATACTCGTGAAGTTATATTCAATAACTCACAAGGTGAATAAATCCACAACATCACTTATACATATTATTCTTAGCATAGTAGGATTTTAAACAACTTTAACTCTTCCAAATTTGTTTATTTTCATTTGCATTTCTTTACTTTCCACACTTATTCCATATGCATAACACACCATTTATAAACATATCATTCAACATAGCCATAAGCTAGTGCATTTAAACATAGCCTTTTTCAAATTAATCACATGATAAGTCATTTCATAAGAGATTGCAGAACTTGAATCTTATCACTCTTTCATGAGCATTAGCATATATTCATTTGATTACTTACCATTTAAATGCATCATATAAATAAACATATTACCATTTAACCAATAGCTTGACACTTGCCTAAGTAATAAACAACAACACTTGTTAGTGTATTTAAACATATTTCATATAAATTCAACATTGGTAATCTTATTTTCTCAACATGTCACACTTGAGTTTATTACTCGTCTTAACTTACATAATTTCCTTGTATCGTCATATAAAAAATATTCATATATGTACATATCATGATACATATCATTCTCTTACCATTTTTTATAATCATATATCATTCATTTCATTATATCAATATATCATGTACCATCATTTCCATGTATTTCGTATAAATATAAAAAAACATGTATGAGATCAATAATAATCAAATTTACATGTTCATCAAATTTCCACATATTGTATTAATATATCAATTCCATATATTTCGGGTATATACTGGTATAGTACATTTCAATTTCATGTTGTCTCATGTTAGAACTTTGCCTGTTGAATCATTTAAAATATCGATGATTACACATGTAGTACAAATGAAGTGTACAAATCTGAAATCTGTCAATTCATATTCGGGAATGCTCATACGAGCACATAAATAGGAAGCTCTTTCGAGCCATATAACGGGAAGCTCGTGTGAGCTGTATAACGAGAAGCTTATCCAGGCTGTATAACGGGAAACTCGTAAGAGAAATAATCAGAAAGCTCATGCGAGCCAATAACAGGTAGCTCCGAAGAGCCATATATCGAGAAGTTCAAGCGAGCCATATCGGGAAGCTCTAGAGAGCCATATTTCAGAAAGCTTGTTTAAGATCCTTTAATCGAGAAGCTCCGAAGAGCCATATATCGAGACGTTCATAAAAGCTACAGTGTGTCCACAACACATGCAGGATCAAAACCAATCGGGATGCTCCGAAGAGCTATTAACGGGAAGCTCACAAGAACCATATAACGAGAATCTCAATAGGGCTAATAACGGGACGCTCTTTTGAGTTGTGGTGTGTCCGCAACATATGCAGGACCACAACTAATACGGGAAATTCTGTATCCATCGAATTTCATTTATTCAAACGGGACTTAACATTTATCGGGTTTTGTCAGATATGTAATCAATTTCATAGAAATAACAATTACACAATTCACATATACATCATTCAATTCAAACATATAAATATTCACAATTTAGTTATACGAACTTAACTGGTTAAATTGTAGAAATACCAAAGTTTAGGAGGCATTTTGGAAATTTTCTATTTTCCTCGATTTTCCACCCAATCTTTATCTAAATTATTAATTTCATTCAATATATTAATTTAGACGATAAAACAATTCATTTCATGCAATTTTTATTTTTGACATTTTTACAATATTGCCCCTAAGTTTTACTTTTATTCAATTTAGTCCATGAAGCCAAAACATGCTAATTAACCATTTTTAATGCAAACCCATACTAATTGATTATTCATGGCATTCAATACAACCCATTTTTGCAATAATTTCACAACAAACCCTTGTATTTTTACTAACTTAACAAATTAATCGTTAATCGAAAAATTCATCAAAATCGCTTAACAAAATACTTTTAATTAACAACTAATGTCTCAAATTCATGATTTAACATAAAAAATCATATAGATTCATCAGTGAAAAAATCCAAAATCTTTAACAAAATAAAAAACAAAGGTAATGTTTAGTTGGACCTAATTGTAACAATCTCAAAAACATAAAAATTACAAGAAAATAGGACTAAATTGACTAACAATTAAACTTGAAACTTTGAAACCCCTAAGGCCTTCATCTCCTTCTTTCTCCCTTTTCTTTTTCTTTCTTTCTTTTTCCTTCTGTTTCGTTTCTCCTTTGTTTCTTTTTTTAATTCTTTTATTTTATTATTTTGTTTTATTGTAATATAATATAATATAATATATATACTTAACATTTAAGGTTTATTTTATAATATATATAATAAATTCACAAAAAAATCTACCTTATGCCTCATCGTAAAGAAACAATGGCTTAATTGCTTCTTTAGCCCCTTTAATTTTTTTAATCTATAACTCAATTTTCACCCTTTATGCAATTTAGTCCTTATACCTAATTACTCTTAATTCACTATCAAAACGTTAAAATTTTTCAACAAAACTTTAATACCACCCTAATGACACTTCGTAAATATTTTTACGGCTCGGTTTATAGAAACGAGGTCCCGATACCTCATTTTTCAAAACTACTTGAACTAGGGTTTTATCACTCGAATCTAATAATTCATTATAAGACATTAATTATTAATTCAAAAATATTTTTAAAACTATATTTGACTCGTAAATATTAAATAATAAAATTTACAAGCTTACTCGCCAGATTTTGTGGTCTCAAACCACTATTTCCGACACCACTGAAAATCCAGCTATTACAATGTCATTCTTCTCTTATTCGTTTATTGTGCTCTTTGAGTTTGCTCTTTCGCCCTGCATTGACCACTAAAAAATCTTTCTGCAATTCGAAACGATTAATTATACTTAATACCAGGTGACTATTTAACAACCCTAAATACTTTTTATATTCCCGATTTTGAATTTTTTTTAAAATCTTTTTCATTTTTATTTCCTTTCCTTCACACTTATGCATAATTTGAAAGAGGTCCACCATGAACTTATTCAGCAGAATGGGTTGTTTGAATTTTACCTCAAAAGTTCTGATTATGAGGCTGTTGGGTGTCATGTAACTACGTTGCTTATTTCACACTCCTTTATACTCCTTTACAAGTTGAATTGAGTTTTGTCAGGTGGCTCTAGTAGGAGATGAGTGTTTCTTAACCCTTGCAACCTTATATCAATATCGTTGGGTAGTATTAGCTGCATAGTGTCAATCTCGGAACCATATAAGTTTCTGCCAAAGTGTCCCATCTCTATATTGATTAACATCATGAAACCTTCTAATTTGTTAAAATTTTGAGGTGGCTGATTGAGAATTAATACTCTGTAGAATATAGCTGGATTAAATGTATCCTCCTTTCAAATTTCACATCTGACCTTGTTACCATTTACTAATTCCTGAAGCTTTAAACACTTATTTATAGATTCGTTAGGAGGGACTATCTTCTCTAATGATTGGAGAACATTCACAATTTCGATATCCTCTACTATGTTCTAATCTTGTTCATTTCCCCATCCTAATAACCTAGAAATTTCTAAAGGAATGACTTTAACTCTTAATTCATTATTGCATTTGGTCGGTATTTCCTAGTTGGGCTTTGTCTCTTTTTGAATATTCTCTTGTAATGTTATTTGCCCTAGCTTACCTTGATTATCTTCTGGATTCAGAAGTGTCTGACTATTCAGACTTTCCTAAGGTAATTGGGTTATTAAGTTTTCCTCTTCATCCATATTTTGAGGTTGCTCATACTGTGAAACAACGGGTTTTAAGTTCGCACTCATGTGACACTCCTGTAGATCCACATGAGTTTCACCTCTCAGTTGACTTAATTCCAGCATTAATAGTCTCTGGTTCTCTTGAATCTCTCACTCTTCATAGACTCCTTATTTGTAAATGTCATCGTCATAATCTATCTCATCATCTGACCATATATAATCAAAGTTATCCATCGTGTTTTCTAACCTAATTTCAATAGTCACTGCGGTAGTTTTGTTTTCTTTGCAGAGGGATGTACCGAGAATTCTTGAAGAAAAAAGAATTTTCAGTAATGTTAAACAAATAACTAAATAGAAATAAAATAAAGGCCGTATGTATAATTTAGATATTTCTTAATTATTCTATTAGAATACAAAAATCAAAATTAATCTAGTGACGTTGTCTCCTTGGCAACGGCGTCAACAACTTGACCGCCTCTAGATGCACCAACGTCCAGAGTAGAAACCCTGCACAAAATATCTAAAAAAATGGTATCCCTAAGTATATGATTTGGGTTGTAACATAGTTGCAACAGAGTAGATGAGTACTCCGAGGGTCGCACCCAAGGGAGGCGAATACTAAATTAATCCTACCTAAGCATAAATAAATCTAATTAGCACTTTTAAATGAATCATATTACGACCAGATAAGAAGAAATGTTTTTATGATTCTTAATAATGATAGAAATAAACTAAAAAGAAATAAAGAAATAATAAGAAAGTAAATAGTAAATGCATCAAATCTAAGCATAGGTGATTAGGTTGCTTTAGTAGTCATAATAAACTATCGCTTTGAGTTTTCTTGTTCAATCAACTAGTCAATATCCTAGCAGAATCTTTCGATCTTCCACTAGAATAACGGGTAGGCAAGAACTACTTATCTCTAGACCTTACAGTCTAGACCGATTTAGGGTTAAGGTCTTCATGGATAGGACCATATCAATTTTGGGTTAATTCCCACCTTAATGACTTCCTAGGATTGTCAGGCCTAGGGTTTAAGATCTTCCTTTCCTAAACAGTTGATCCTTTAAAAGAACCCTACAGAATAGTTAATTAATCATACCTCTACTCGCTAATCCCCCACAAGAGGATTAGTTCCTCATGGATTTCATAAGCAATGTAAACTTGATAGAAAGAATAAACATGAATAATAATTCAAGAGTATAAAGTTTAGAAAAACCCTGATTTGTATTGGAACTGAATGCAGAATCCTCACAGAGTTTGATCACGCTTAACAAATCTGATTTCTTCCATAAAGCAAAGATCAAAACATAAAATAAACTTAAAGCCTATGAAAAGAGAAAAACTAAAGACTAAAACTAGGAAGAAAATTATACAATCTAAAGTTGTTTATAAATGTGTTAATTGAGCCTATTTATAGATTTTAGAGTGTTTCTCATCCTTAACCCTAGGTCAGTTACCGTCCTCGTTCTTTATGTTTGATTGTGTGGACCAAAATGCCCTTGACTCGTAATTATCTCCCATATAGAGGAGATTTCGTGACATACTAGGTCCTGGTTTGCGACATCGAGGGGAATATACTCCATCTTCAAGGTGTCTTCAAGGGTGTGTTGCAACATCATTAGGCTGTGTCACAACACTGAAGGTAGTATTGAAATTCTTCTATTTCGTTCTTTATGTTGTGACCTCTAGCTCTTCGTGTTGCAACACAACGACCAAAATCGAGTTAGTATGCCTTCTAATGGTCTGTTGCATGCTCACAAAGTATATTAGCTCACCCTTAGGCTTCATTTGGCCCTTAAGGTCAATAATAGACTCATTACACACTTTATTTAATGTAACTAAAACTGTGAAAATGTAATTAAAATGAAACCAAAATGATTGTGTTCAAGCTCTTAAAGTGCAGAAACTAGTTTAATCTGCTATATTGAACTATGACAGATTAGTTACATGTCAAAATACCATATCAAATTTTGTTCATTTCATTTTTCCAATTTCAACATTAAATTTCAGTGTTTCGCCCAATGAAACCCTAGTAAAATGGACTCAGATACACGAGTGAACTATACCACACCAAGGCAACGAAGTGCAAAACCCGTAGGCATCAAATGTATAAACATTTTCAATTACACCCCTCCACCACACCAAAGTCTCCGTAGAGACAAATATTACACGATAATCTCCAACAGATGCTGGATCTCGATATAACTTATCATAATCTTCGTATCATCAAATATCCTGTACAAGCGTACATATGACCTTATTGGCATGCCAATTGTATCCTAACCTTTTACTAAGTTCACGTAGGCATCTATCATACATATTACATTTTCATAACCTGTATCATTCACATTTGCATATCACACCCTAGAATCTATTAGATTTTCATTTCCATACCCTTTAATCATTCATAATGTTTATACTATGTACTGTCACATAACAATCAATTATCACATTTCATTTCAATTCAATCCTTTTACTATCCTTATATGTCAAATTCATCAATATTTCAATTTATGTTCAAACCTAATCATAATGAAGTAAGCACAAGTACACATATAACACAAGGAAAGGTAGTAAGTTTCATATGAACTTACCTTTTCAAAACACAAAACGGGTAGATTTCTTCAGGGGCTAATCTATAAATTTTGCTTTTCCCTAATTAGCACCAGTTTGGTCCAATTCTTGGTCTATAAAAGTATTTTATATAACAAATCAATATCATACGTTATCACACAATGTCATGAGATGAATGATCCCTAATAAATCCATTTTTTATTTCCTATATATTTTTATCGGCCAGATTACTTGACCATTCTTCAATATATTTTTACATTAACTCCAGAAATATTCCTATTTTTATATTACTGATCAAAAGGATTTTAAGAATATGACTGATTAAACTATTCAGACTCTGGAACAACACTACCTTTATAAATTGGTGGGGTATGTTTTCAAAGTACTTTACCGACCTTGAAGGAAAATTTCAAAAGTGGATGCTTTGTCTTTTGTCTCCATTGGTTGTTTTCTTACGCTTTCAGCGCTTACTTATAGTCACCTTGATGAGTTTCAGCAATTAAACAAGTCTAATTATTGAAAGAGCATTACACTATTAAAAAAAAAGAACTCATATTCAAATCTACAAGATAACATTGTAACACCCCCAAAAAAATCCCTTATATAGTTATTTTTGTATGTTTATGACACAATTATCTGTCAGCTTTAGTGGTTATGTGTTCTAGGAGTGTTTGGGCGGTCCCAAGTTCAAGCATTAGCTTTGGCAAATTTTTAGTTTTTAAATGAATAAACCACTATTTTTAACTAGTAGGCTTATAAGTAAATGTTGATAAAATATGATAGAATGGGCTTGCTGGTTTGGTGGCTAAGTGGTGTGTTAGTATGCTGGGGGTCAGGAGTTCAAGTCTCTGTGCGAGTAAAGGATTTATTTTTGCTAGATGCCATGGAGGTGTTTGAGTAGAGTTAAAATTTTGAAGAGAGTGGGGTGAGTGTGGACGATTTGGAGTGTTTGATGGGTGTGGAGAACTGTGGGAGTGAATTTAGGGATAATGGGGAGAAAATTTAGGGATTTTAGGGGGAGAATATCCAAAATCTAATCATTTTTCTTTTCTTCTGAAAAAAAGAGTGAGTTTTCTCTCCATCTTTTTGACAAATTTCAATTTTGGCATTGGTTTCTCTCAATTTTTCCTATCGACTGTTTTTCTTTGATGGTGTCGAATATTGTTGTGATTTTTGGCTATTTTATTTTCTCATCTCCTTTTTTATTTTTATTTTTCTCTTAGTTCTGTCAATCCCTCCTTTCCTTTTTACTGTCGATTTCTGTTGGTTCCTAACCTTCTTCTTGTTGCCACAACTTGCCATCTCCATTGTGCTTTCGTGCATTGGTGATTAAGGGCTAGAACGATTCGGTTAGTGTTGGAGTAGTGTAGTCCTGCTGTTACTCGCTTAGTAGAATTGGCAGTGGCGAGTTGAGTGAGTGGTGACCTGTCTTGTTCGGTTTCGCAGTGGGGGGTTGCTTGGTTTTGAAGGTAAGTAACGAATGGGTTGAACGAATCATTGTCAATATTTTGGTTTCAAATTAACTACGAATTAGGACTGATTGTAGGGCTCTTTTGTCGACCATAGGTGCTGGTGATCTCAGAAGTACATTTACATCACGAACAAACTAGGGGTGTAAACACAACTCTGAAAATGGAAACCGGTGAAAAGTCGAAGAATGTGATGGTCGACGCCACACGGGTGTGTGGTCGCTCGTGTGGTAGGCTGAGTGATCGAACACGGGCATGTGATAAATAAGGCCGGCCATGTACGATTTATGGACCGAGCCGAATTGGGCCGTATGGGCCATACGGGCATTGGGCCCCATACAGATGAACCATACGGACGTGTAGGAATATTAGGCCAGCAAGGCCATTTTGGGCCGTGTGGACCACAAGAGCGTGTAGGCCTACATGGGCATGGAACATGGGCCTGTGGGCCATTTTCACTGATTGACTGCTAAGGTTACACGGGTTGCCCAAGTTGACTGTGAACCTACTATAGGGTGGGTAAGTTTACTTAGACCCCTAATTGACTGAAATGATTGAAAGACTATTATATGCCTATATAAGATAAATATGTACGTCTGTATGTTGAGCATGCTATATACACTATACTGATTATACATGATACCATGACATGTCTGTATGATGCATTGCATTGGGTTGGGAATTGATATTGATTGAAGGAAGTGTACTGAAAGGCTTCAAGCCTAACTTACTGGCAGCTCAGCTGCAACTACTGTCTAGTGCCGCATTCAGTACTATTTGGAGTGTAGGGATGGGTGGGTTGATTATATCCCCACATGGAGTGTAGGGTTGGATGGAGATAGAGTGTAGAGGCTAGTTGGGTAGGATTTTATAACCGTATAACTGTCACTGTTATTGTACTATGATGGGTTAAGACCCTAATGCTTACTGATACTGAAAAGGGCTTAGGCCCAGACTAAGATTATCTGTTATTGTCTGTTTGTTTGCATGGGAATTACACACTGAGTTCACGTAAACTCACCCTTTCTGTTTCAGTTGTACAGGTAATCCCCAGACATAGGCGGATCGGTGCGGTAGAAGACTCAGCGGTGGCCACACTACTCCTTTTCGCTATTTGATACTTGTTTACGATTTTAAGTTTTATTTTTGGGTATTTTTCTATAATAATGGCCTCTATGGATTTTTACCTAAAATTTAGATTTTATACTATTTTCTGTTTATATCTCCTAGAAGTAGGTAAAAATTGGGTTTTCAAAAGAGATGAATGTTTTATCAAAATGCCACGCACACGCAAACTATTTTAAATGCTTCCGTAAAGTATAGCGTTTTGGAAATGAATCACGATTTGAGGATAAATGAAACATAATGATAAGTTCTAAATGAATAACGGTTTTAGCAATGATACGGCTTTCAAACGCACTTCATGTGACATTGCCAGATTCGGCCATAACATCCAGGCCGGGTTTAGGGTGTTACATTTAGTGGTATCAGAGCTAGGTTGCAAAATTCTATTTTGGATTTGGGTTTTAAAGATTCGATTCTCAGAGAACTAATTTTTAAAGGACGTGAAACATTTTTATTAAATGTGTGGCACATCAGGTCTCCAGCGCCGATCCTATAAGTCCTCTAAATTTATATCTGCTTATAAAATTGAAAATGGTATAGGCAGTATGTACCAAGACTACTTTCGATAGACTGTACTTAAAACACTCAAGTTAGTATATACTAATACTGTAGTAAAATCGATAGACACTGATAGACACTTCGTTGGGCGAATACAAACTTTACACTTTGGATATTGCCTCTCATAAGATATCTATTAAAAATTATTAAAATTGTAAACTGATGCATAAAATTGTTAATACAGATTAACACGAATAGACAATGAGCACAAGAGGTACTTACGGATGGGATATAAGAGGCCGTGGAAAAGCCGTAAAGGTGCTCGAGCTGAGTCCTCATTTTCTGGCAACTTGCCTAATTTGGATACAAGTTAGACATTAGCTTCACTTGTGACTGAGACTGAGTCTCATGATCGAGTGGCTAGGGACGATGCACTGTCCCAAGCCATGTTAAGGATTCTAGAAAGGTTCGATGGCCCCAATACGAGAGCTGAAGGCCGCGGGTCGGTTACAAAACGACTACAGTCTAACGGAGCTGAGCTTTTGAAGGGTATTGGAGTTGCCTCTAATGTGGTAGAATACTGGATTGAGGCCACAGAGAAGATTATGGACGACCTGGACTGCACTCCTAAGCAGAATTTAAAGGGTGTTGTATCACTACTACGTGATGAGGCGTATCGGTGGTGGCTCACTGTTAAGGAGGGCAGTCAGCCCGACCGACTGTCTTGGGAGTTCTTTAGGACCGCATTTCGGGGGAAGTATGCGGAGACTAGTTATGTGGATGCTTGTAGGAGGGAGTTCCTAAATCTGACTCAGGGAGACAGATCAGTGGCCCAGTATGATGCCAAGTTTTTACGACTGAACCACTATGCGCGTTGTAATACCCAATTTGCTCGGCCCAATTTTATAAATAAAAACAAAAAATTATTAAAAGTCCATCAGGCCATAGTTACAAGCCCAGAAAAAAATACAGACCAAATCAACATGGCCCAGTAAACTAAACCCAAACGCCAGACCCAAATGACCTACCCCTAACCTAACACAAAACATTTTTTCAACCAACCAAAAATCCTAGCAGCAACAACGAGCCTCTAGCGCCGCAGCCACTAGGGCTTTCCATCGGCCTCACGCACACCTCCGTACATACCACGTCTACCCTTCGTACGTCGTACCTGCAAGAAAGACAAACAAACAAAGAAGAGCAGAAATCAACAGCAAATAAAAGAAAAGGAATAAAAAAAAGAGAGCAAAATATATTTGTAATTTTTATTTCATTTTATTTTTGGCTATATAAAGCCATTAAACAGAATCAGTAAATGGGCCGCAGACAAATACAAAAAATAGCAAAAGAAATAAAAAAGAAAACGTTTGCTGAAGGTGATTTTTTTTTCTTTTTTTTCTCTTTTCTGTTTCTTCGATGTTCGTTTATTACTATTGACATTTGTAAAATAAAAATAAGGGAAGGAATATTTACCTTAGTGTTAGCGTTGATCGAAACCTTGTTCACTTCATCGCAATCGAAGTTCGGGCGAGGGTTGTGAGGCTGAAAATCGGCTTAGAATTTGGTGGTGTGAAACTAGTGTTGAAACCCTAGCATAGACGAGAGGAAGGGGCGGCCTTTTCTTTTTATTTTTATTAAGCAGACTGAAATATTAAAAAATTCTAGTTTAAAAATATAGTCGCACGGCGTCGTTTTGAACTAAGGTTAACAGCCCTCAAAACGGCACTGTTTAATCTACTTTCCCGATGACCCGACCCAGAGGCGGCTAAGATCCACGCATTGTGGTCTTGGTAGGGTTATTTTTGCATTTGGTCCCCATTCTTTCGTGGTGTTTTCAAATCAGTTTTTCTCTATTTGTAAATTTCATGCTACATTTTGCTTTTGTTTCATTTTGGCCCAGGTTGTGCGCCGCGTTTTGGAGGGACGGGAATTATTTCCCACTTCGTCCCCCAAGTTATTTGTGCATCGCATTTGGCCCCTCCGCCTTATTATATTTTCATTCTATTCTTTCAGTTATACTTTCAGTTTAATTTAATCCCTACTATGTTGATGTGCTCGATCTCATTTAATTTATTTAATTATTTAACATTTCATTATTTTTGATACATTTATTTTTTAATCTAATATTATTTAGTAATTAAACTTAACATTTTTATCTTATGTAGTTTACATTTTATGTGTATCATTGTTTTAAGTCTTTTAAATTTGAGGTATTATTACTTTAAAAAGTTTTTAATGTATTTTATTGATAATATAAGTTTATTACATATTACATTGTTAGATTTATTAAGTACTATTGCTTTAAAATTCATATATACACAGTTTATTTATTTTATATACAATTTATCCTATATGTAAATTCTTGCTCATATTATTTATTTAAAAAATTTTCGTATGCATACTTTATTAATTCATCATTTCCTTTCTTTCATGCCATTCTTAGTTATTTCAAAACTTCTACATTGGATTCGCATTTATGTTAATTGGCTTTTTTTTAGGTTTTACTAGCTTTTAAAAATGGATGTTAATAGTTGCATAATGTGTAATATAAGATTGTTTCCTTGATGTATGTAGTATTGTTTATTTGTATTTTATTGATTCTTTGTTGATTCATTAGCTTACACCTAGCTTACGAATTTTTCTTTCGCGATACATATTGTCATCCTATTGCGTTTTATTCAAATGACTATATTCTATTTTAAGCATTAAAATTGATTTATCTATAAAATAAAGCAATACTCGAAATTTGGAATTCTCGAGAGAATTGAGCCCTAATGTATTGGGTTCCAATTTTCCTCGTTGAATCTAAATAATCGAAAATTTTCTTTAATCAAAACACATAAATAAAATCTCATTCTCGGGAATTCGATACGTCGTGTCCTAATGTATTGGATATGACATGTCGTTTTCTCGAAATGAAGATTTAAAAAAAAATGGCTATATTCAATGCTAGGAATTTTGAGAAATTGTGCTTGAACGTATTAGGTTTCAATTTTTCATCTGACTTAAAGCAATTGAATATCCTCTTTAAACTTCACCGCAAGAGTTTTGAAAATTAAAAGATAAGCTTATTCTCGAGGAATAAAAATTTCGTGTCCTAATGTATTGGGTGTGACATTTTGTTACTCTGAGATGAGATGGTCTTTAGCATTTGCCTCGATTTATCGAAGCATCTTTTATAAAATTAACGTTAATAAAAGGGAGGATTGTATTTTTAAAATTCCTCATGGATTTTTGATATTCGGAATTAAGACCTTAATTAATCAATTCGGTACCAATTTTAGGCGTTACGAGGGTGCTAACCCTTCCTCGTGCGTAACCGACTCCCAAACTTGTTTTCTCAAAATTTCGCAAACCAGAATTGTCTTTAAGGTGAGCCGATCACACCCCCAATAAAGGATCAGTGGCGACTCCAATTTTCGTTTTGTTTTTAAGTCGACAATAAAATTTGTGTTTTAAAAAATGGTTTCGACAGCTTGGTGACTCTACTGGGGACCATTAAGAGAGTCAAGCTGTAAAATTGATTATTTTTTTGTCTTATTATTGAAAATTGAAAATTTGATTTGAAAAATTACGATCCTCTCATTGTATTTGTGTGTGGTATGATTACTGAAAATTGAGTTTTATATCTTGGCATAATTTTGCATAAAAACTGTTTAGTCTTACCCTTTTAAGTGGGAGTGAGAAACTAGTCCTTCGTGAGGTTTTCACCTCCATGCAGGATAGTGGACCGCTTCCGGGATACATCCGTACCTATGTCTTCGTGAGATTTTCATCTCCATACAGCCATAGGGAAATGTATTCCCTGAACCGAACTCGGTCCGTATGAGCCTATAATGAGTGAGGATTGAGGAATCTGTTAGTTCGAGTACCTGAACTTTAGAACCGAACTGCATATAGAAAACACTAGGAGACCACCCTTGATCGTACTGCGGAAACCCTAGCGGTTACCAGATAGGTGTTTGATTTTTTTTACTTACTTGATGTTGTGTTTTTGTATCTTGCACTAACTTATGGTGTTTTTGCTATGTTTCATGTCATTTCATATTCAAAAGAGTGTCGATTCAAGTTCGATTAATAAATTAGAAAGCTTGGCATGAAGAACAGATTTCTTGATAAAGTGGAGGACAATGCTGCTGTCCGTATGTGGTAAGAGAAAACACAATTAGAAAAACGATATAGTCTAGCCAGGGGATACACGTCAGAGTTGTGGGATTACACCTGTATCAGTGTAACGCAAAATATCCTTCAGGAATTAAAGGTAATATGAGATCATCGAAATGACGAAACTAAGCAAATTTTCAACTACATTTATGGGGATTTACCGTATCTACTCAACATTAAGGTAGACGAACATTTGTTCTGGGCCTTCGCTCAGTATTGGAACCCCGCATATAATTGCTTTACCTTTGGAAGGGTTGATTTAGTGCCCACTATAGAAGAATATACAGCTTTGCTACATTGCCCAAAGATCCAAGTTGATAAAGTCTACTCCAGAGCCATTAATATCCCAACCTTTGTAAAGAAATTGATGAATATCACCGGAATGAGTGAGCAGTGGGTCACAGCACGGATCAAGCAGAAGGGGGAAAGCAAATGCATTCCTTGGAAAAGCCTGCAGGAGCTGATTTTGGCACACCCTGATTCGAGGAAAAAGGTCGATGTCTTTGCTTTGAGCATTTATGGGCTAGTAATTTTTCCTAAGGCACTAGGGCACGTAGATGAGGCAACCTCAGATCTCTTTGATCAACTTGATAAGAGGGTTACACCAGTTCTGGCAATTTTGGCAAAAACCGTCAGGTCACTAAATGCATATCAAAGGGCAGGTGAAGGCAGATTCATCGGATGTGTGCAGCTTCTACTTGCATGGTTCCACAGTCATTTTTGAAAAATTGATAAGGTTTTGTATCGAGTCTTCTCTGAAAGTTATTCGCCACTAAAAGAGATAGCCGTTATACCAAGGAGAGATGACATCTTGGAGGAGAAATGGTTGGCCATTTTTTAGAATCTTCATGAGGAGGACATCGAGTAGAGAGCCCCGTGGTTACTCCGGGATGAGCTCTTGTACCGATGTGGTAATTTTGATTGGGTCCCATTACTTGGAATCTAGGGAGCTGTTGGTTATGCTCTATTGATGGTGCTAAGACAGTATAGGTCAAGGCAGTTTATACCTGCAACCCAAGGTTTAGCTGAGTTTGAATTCTCATATAAAGACAATGGCTATAAAAATAACATTCGAGAGATAACCAATGCATGGGACCAAAATCGTCGGATGAAGAGTTTAGCCATATGCCTAGTGACGACTCCTGAATATAATGGATGGTGGGTTAGAAGAATCAATGATAATATCCCAGGGCCAAGTCAAGGAGACAGTCAGTCGATAGAAGAACATTTTCGGGTTGTTCCCTCTGAATTGGAAATTATAAAGCAAGATTTTGAGAAAAAGAATGCAGAGCTTGAAAAGAAGATCGAGCAGTTGGAGGAAGAAAAGATGCACCTGGGATTAGATATGGATGTTGAAAAGTTAGAGACTGAGAAATTAAGAAAAGGTAAGAATAAAGCCGAGGGAGATCTGGACAGTTTGAAGACAGATTATAAGAAGTTGAGGTTATCAATAAGGACCGCGGGGCTGGGGAAAACTTCAGAACAGTGGCGTTAAAAGATTCGGGAAAAAAAATCAAGGCTGATGGATGGGAAAGGAAATTTCGAGAGGTTCAGACACGGAATGGGGCTTTAGAGAAGGGTTTGTCAGAGAATCAAAAGGAAAAATGTGAACTAAAAGATAGAGTGGCTGAGTTAGAAAGATCTCTTCATCAGTATCAAAGTCGAAATTCTGTGGTGGAATTGAGAGCGAGCTTGAGCAAGATCGAAGAAATGAAAGAAAGAATAGAAGATTTGGAATCGGCATTGCGAAATTGTGAGATCCAGATTGAGTACTTGGAAACCAACAAAAGTCGTCAGAGTGAGCAACTTCACCATCTTTAGAATCAAGTTAAAAACAGATATCGTGTTATGGGAGAAGCTGTGGTTCAAATTCGAGAGGTAGCTGATCACCTGCAGACTTTGGCAGTACAAACCGATGCACTGAGCGTAAAGTATAAGCTGGAATCTAGCCGGGGACAAGAGTTAGCTTCGTTACTTAGGAAAATTAAAGTTCTGAGCGTTAGGGAAAAACCATATATGTAATTTGTTTTATGTAAATAATTTTGTTTTCTAGTAAAGTTTTGCATTCATACATTTGCATTACATTACATCATATGCACTAAAGTCCACCGAAAGATCCTGACCGATTAAAATCATTACAGTTAATCTAGAAAACCAATCAACCAAACACCCGTACGGCACTCGTGCAAAGTCAAGAAACATGGACCAAAGATTGGAAAGACTGGAATAGTTTCAGAAGGAGATGCAAGACCAAATTCAGCTGCAAGTGCGAGAGCAGCTAGCTAAAGTTCAGCAAGATATTACATATGAAATTCAGGAGTCCCAAAGAGACATGATGAATCGATTGACTCAACTATTGATTGGGGGAAACGATAAAGGAAAGAGCCCTATGGCTAATGCTGAAGAAGGAGACAATGACGAACCTCTCTATCCTCCTGGCTTTACCCCTTCGCACGGACAGACCCAAGCTGAGGTACACCCACGCAAATCCTCTGTCACAATCAAGTCTCAGCAGTTTCAAGCCGGTGACTCAACGAACTTTCAATCTGGATCAGGCTCTAACCCCAGAGATAACCCTATTAACCTCACCGTCCGTGATTTCGACGAAGTGGCTGAAAAAGGAAAAACAATGGTAGAATTGCCAAAGCAGCTAGAAGAAAGGTGTAAGTGGCTTGAGGAAAAATTCAGGGCAATGGAAAGCATTGAGAATTGCCTTGGGATAGACGGTAAAGATTTGAGCTTGGTCCCGGATTTAGTACTCCCTTATAAGTTCAAAATGCGAGAATTTAAGAAATACAATAGGACCAGTTGCCCCGAGGCTCATATCACCATGTTCTATAGGTGGATGACGAGGTATATTCACAATGAAAAACTTCTAATACATTGCTTTCAGGATAGCTTTACAGGAGCAGCGTCTAAATGGTACAATCAATTAAGCCGTACGAGGATTAATTCGTGGAAAGATTTAACACAAGTATTCATGAAGCAGTACAGTCATGTAACAGACATGGTTCTTGATAGAACCACCTTGGAAAACATGGAAAAGAAGCCAAGCGAAAGTTTTAGGCAGTATGCACAGAGGTGGAAGGAGGTTGCAGTCCAAGTTTAGCCACCCCTCCTGGAAAAAGAGACGATGATGCTCTTCATTAACACCTTGAAAGCCCCGTTTATCACACACATGTTAGGAAGTGCCACCAAAAGTTTTTCTGACATAGTCATGAATGGTGAAATAATTGAAAATGCCATCAGGTGTGGGAAGATTAACGCTGGAGAAAGTAACCAAACGTCAGCCTCAAAGAAAAAGGAGAATGAGGTGAACAACACGAGTACATATAACAAGGGTTACTCAAAATCGATTACGGTGAATCAGTCGAGGAAGGTGACTGCTAATCAGCAAGGTTCATCAGGACAAGAATCCAGAACAAGGCAAAACACTGATAAGCTCCAGTTCACACCAATCCCAATGTTGTATAAGGAGTTGTATCAACGATTATTTGATGCGCACGTAGTTTCCCCTTACTACTTGAAATCCTGACAACCGCCATACCCTAATTGGTACGACGCAAATACGCAGTGCGACTATCATGCGGGGATTATGGGGCATTCCATAGAAAATTACATAGCCTTTAAAAAGCTGGTTGAAAAGCTGATTGGTATGGGCGTTGTCAAGCTTGATGATTCGCCCAATGTAGAAAATCCATTACCTAATCATGCTAATAATGAGGTGAACATGATGAGTGGAAACATGGGGAGAAAAATTAAGGCAGACATTGTAGAGGTAAGAACCCCTCTGAGATGGGTTTGGAATGAGATGGAAAAAAGGGGGTTGATCATTTTAGATTCAAAAAAAAGTTATGAACAAAAGGAGAACTACTATGAGTTCCATCAGGAGATAGGACACGAGATCTAGGAGTGTACAGGATTCAAAACTTTGGTCCAAGGCTTGATAGATAATAAAGAGATGGAGTTCTATGAAGAAGTTCAAGAGGAGGGAAACATATGCACATCGGAATCAACGTTGGGAGTTCCAAAGGCTAATTGTCCTGTGGTCATCATTTCACGACCTAAGAATAGTGAATCTAGAGCATGTATAACACCGAAGAGCATCATTCAGAAACCTGCAACCTTCTCTTACAAGGATAGCTAGAAAGTCCCGTGGAACTATAAATGCAACACAACCATTCCAGGAAAGGAGACTTCAGCTGCTATTGTAGAAGGGGATCAGGGTATAGGTTCTCATACGCGTAGTGGAAAGCGCTACAATTTGGTAAGCCCCCGAATAGAATCAACGAAAGGAAAAGCTTCAACAGAATAGTAAAAGAAAGAAAAAGTAGTCACGCCTGAACCGTGATTAATGAGCCAATAAAAAAGGAGGAAGCGAAGGAGTTGCTGAAATTTTTGAAGCACATCGAGTATAGTGTTGTGGAGCAGTTGCATAAACAACCAGCTCGCATATCTGTACTAGCTTTACTTTTGAGCTCAGAAGTACACAGAAGTGCATTGATGAAGTTACTAAATGAAACATACGTCGCCAATGATATTTCAGTCAACAAATTAGATCGGCTAGTCAACAACATAAGCGTCGATAACTTTATCTTCTTTAATGATGATGAAATATCACCCGAGGGTATGGGGTCTATTAAAGCTTTGCACATTACTACTCGATGTAAGGGGTAGACCTTGCTAGGAGTATTGATTGACAACGGATCAACATTGAATGTGTTGCCCCTATCTACACTTAATAGGCTGCTTGTGGATAGCTCGCACATGAAGATATGCCAGAATATAGTGAAGATATTTGATGGCACAGAAAGAAGGGTTATGGGAAGAATCGATATACCTTTATTGATTGGTCCAACTATCTACGAAGTGGATTTCCTTGTAATGGATATCAAACCTTTCTACAATTGCTTATTGGGGAGGCTATGGATACATTCGGCAGGGGCTGTACCATCATCATTACATCAGAAGTTGAAGCTAGTGTCAAAAGGTCGGCTGGTAACAATAAATACTGAAGAAGACATCATAGAAGTTGTAGCCAACGATGCGCTATACGTGGAAGCTAATGACGAGGCAGTCGAATGCTCTTTTCGATCTTTAGAGTTTATAAATGCAACATTTATTTCTGAAGGGAACAAAATTCCAGTGCCGAAAATATCTAAGACCACGAAGATGGGGTTACAATTGTTGATGGGGAAAGGAGCCTTACCCGGAAGAAGATTGGGGAGATGTCTTAGGCAACAAGCCGAATATGGGACTAAAGAAGAAAGAGTTAGAAAATAGACGAGAAAGAAGAATGGCACGCTTGAGGGGATGAGGTCAAATGGCAGCCTATGACTTTTCCTCACATATCCAAGACTTTTGTATCAGGAGGGATTATTCATCTTCAGAGAAGGATACCGGTAGAAGAAAGTATCAAGGAGATATTGGAAAATTTTCACATCAACGCCATTCATGAAGACAAAAAAGAAGAAGGGACCTTGTTGGATATCCGTCCTTATGAACCT
Source organism: Gossypium hirsutum (assembly GCF_007990345.1). NCBI lineage: Eukaryota > Viridiplantae > Streptophyta > Magnoliopsida > Malvales > Malvaceae > Gossypium > Gossypium hirsutum. The sequence continues at coordinate 8,848,820 of NC_053437.1, read as the reverse complement.
GGGAGTGTTTTAAATAATTGGACTGCAGAAGAGATACCTGAAGTCTTTAGAGCCTTCTCAGAGTAATATTCAGAACACACTTGTTGTTTTAGCCTAGAAACAATAAGAATTCTTTTATGAAATAGGCTTATGTTCTAAAATCATTATCTTAATGAAGTACATCTTTGCAGTTATTTGGAACAGATATTTCCTTTAAGACTCTTTTATTCTTTTATACGAGTAATTACTTCAGATTCTTTCATATTCTTCCAAATCATTCTTTCATCAATTTTATAATCATACCATAGAAATAAATATACTTAATATTTTTACATTCTTTGTATACTTCTTGGTACCTGTAACAGGTCCCTGAATATCAATGACATGAGTGACTCTGCTAGGGACTCAGAAAATCCTTTTGAACGAGACATGTGTTTAGAGGGATATCATGACTTTGAAGACGACATAGATAGCAACTTATCTCCAGACCTGTTGAGGATAGCAGAGCAGGAGGAGAAATAGATCCTACCTCAGAAGGAAAAGGTGGAGATTGTGACCCTAGAAGAAGGAAAGGTAGTAAAGATGAGAATGCACATAACTGAAGAAACGAAGCAAGGCTTCATCGAGTTACTTCAAGAGTTTAGATACATTTTTGCATGTTCATACCAGGACATGCCTGGTCTGAATACCGATATTGTAGTACACCATCTTCTTATGAGAGATGATTGCAAGCCAATCCAGCAAAAACTCCGGAGGATGAGGCCTGATTTTGTGCTAAAAATAAAGGAGGAAGTGCAAAAGCAGTTCGATGCTGGAATCCTAAAAATGGTTAAGTACTCAGAGTGGGTGACAAACATCGTACCCGTCCCTAAGAAAGATGGGAAGGTACGAATGTGTGTAGACTACAGAGATTTAAATAAGGCCTGTCTGAAAGATAATTTTCCCTTTCCTCATATCGAAACATTGGTGGACAACACGGTAGGATACTCATTATTTTCCTTCATGGACGATTTCTCGGGATATAACCAAATTAATATGCATCCTGAAGATATTGCGAAGACCACTTTCATAACCCTATGGGGAACTTTCTGTTATAAGGTGGTGCCATTTGGTTTGAAAAATGCGGGAGCTACCTACCAGAGAGCCATGGTGACCCTTTTCCATGATATGATACATAAAGAAATAGATGTCTATGTCGACAACATGATTGTAAAATCTCAAACAGAGAAGGAACATGTACAAGTCCTGGGAAAGCTATTTCTAAGGTTAAGAAAGTTCCAACTTAAACTCAACTCAGCCAAGTGTACCTTTGGGACTAGGTTGGGAAAGCTTCTGGGGTTTGTAGTCAGTGAAAAAGGATTGAGATTGACTTAGAAAAAGTCAAAGCAATACAAGAATTGTCTCTGCCGCGTACTGAAAAAAAGGTTTGAGGTTTCCTAGGAAGACTAAATTACATGTTCATTTCACAACTAACTGAGAAATGCGATCCCATATTTCATCTTCTGAAGAAGTATAACCCAGGTGTATGAGACGAAGAATGTCAAAAAGCTTTTGACAGAGTAAAGCAGTACCTGTCCAGTACCCCAGTATTGTCACCGCCTAATCCGAATAAGCCACTGATCCTATACTTAACGGTGTTTGATAAGTCCATGGGATACGTGTTAGGTCAACATGATGAGACGGGGCGGAAAGAGAAGGCGATATACTATCTTAGTAAAAAATTCATCGACTGTGAAATGAGATATTCACCTATTGAAAAATTATGTTGTGCCTTGATCTGGACGACGCGAAGATTGAGACAATACATGCTCTACCACACAACTTGTCTAATTTCAAGATTAGATCCCTTAAAATATATGATGGAGTTGACTGCGTTGAATGGGAGGATGGCTAGATGGCAGATTTTTCTTTCTGAGTTCGATATAGTCTATATAAATCAGAAGGTTGTTAAAGGGAGTGCAATAGCGGACTTTTTTAGCCAGCCGAGCTTTAGAAGACTATGAACCTCTGGATTTTGATTTCCCAAATGAAGACTTGATTGCGTGGCAACTGCTGAACAGGATTCTCAAGAAAATCATCCTTGGAAGCTAAATTTTGATGGAGCTTCAAATGTCGTAGGAACTGGGATTGGGGCAGTCTTGATATCCCCAAATGGAGACCACTATCCTTTTACCAGTAAATTGGATTTTGATTACACAAATAATATGGCCGAATATGAAGCGTGCATCATGGGCATCCGTGTAGCCATAGAACGTAAAATTAAGACGTTAAAGGTATATGGGGATTCTGCATTAATAATATACCAAATCAAGGGTGAATGGGAGACGAGAGACCTCAAATTAATCAGTTATCGAAAGTTAGTCCTCGAATTGACAGAAGAGTTTGATGACATTACTTTCCACTATCTCCCACAAGATGAGAACCAGATGGCTGATGTATTAGCCACTCTAGCTTCCATTATCAAGGTGAACAAGCTAGAAGATATGAAGCCTATCCAGATGAGCATTTATGAGACTCCGAATCATTGCTACAATATCGAGGAAGAGAAAAATGTCAGTCATCCTTGGTACCAAGACATATTGCAATATGTGAAAAATCCTGAGTACCCTGATCAGGCAACAGAGAATGATAAAAGGGCATTGAGGAGACTAGCCATTGACTATGTCCTAGATGAAGAGATTTTATACAAAAGAAGGAAGGACCAAGTACTATTGAGATGCGTGAATAATGTGGAAGCCAAGAAAATCCTAGAAGAAGTTCATGAAGGCATTTGTGCAACGCATGCTAAAGGATTTACAATGGCTAGACAAATCATGAGATTCGGCTATTATTGGTCCACCATAGAAGGAGATTGCATCAATTATGCCAAGAAGTGCCATAAATGCCAAATCTATGCAGACAAAATACACGCGCCTCCGTCACCTCTTCACGTTATGACTTCTCCATGGCCTTTCTTCATATGGGGAATGGATGTTATCTGGCCCATATCGCCAAAAGCTTCTAATGGGTATCGTTTCATCTTCGTGGTTATTGACTATTTCACTAAATGGGTAGAAGCTACTTCATACGCTAATGTCACGAAATCAGCAGTCAGCAAGTTCTTAAAAAAAGAGATCATATGTCGATATGGAATGCCTGAAAGAATCATATCTGAAAATGCGCTAAACTTGAACAATAGCACAATAGCGGAAGTCTACAGTCAATTCAAGATCAGACACTACAACTCGTCACTGTATCGCCCGAAAATGAATGGTGCAGTGGATGCAGCTAATAAAAATATCAAGAAGATTGTAGGGAAAATGACTGAGACTTACAAAGACTGGCATGAGAAATTACCGTTCGCTCTCATTGCCTATCGAACATCTATTACGACGTCTAATGAAGAAACGCCTTTCTCTCTAATTTACGGGATGGAGGTAGTATTACCCATTGAAGTTAAGATCCCCTCTCTTCGGGTGCTAGCTGAACTAAAGTTAGATGAGGCTGAATGGATCCAATCTCGATATGATCAGTTGAACCTGATAGAAGGAAAACGACTAAAAGCTATTCATGATGAACAGATGTACCGGAAGCGAATGATGCGAGTCTATAACAAAAAGGTTCGTCCTAGAGAATTTCATGAGGGGGACCTGGTGTTGAAAAAGATCCTTCCTCTACAAAAGGATTTTAGAGGGAAATGAATGCCAAATTGGGAAGGACCTTATGTTGTAAAGAGGGCCTTTTCTGGAGGAGCTCTGATCTTGAGCTAGATGGATGGTAAAAGCCTGCCCAATCAAGTAAACTCGGACTCAATCAAGAAATACTTTACCTAAAAAGGGGAAGGGACCAAGGTGAAAACCCGTAAAGGTCACTTTTTAAAAAAAAAACCAAAGTAAAAACTCGCAAAGGGCGCTTTGAGTCTAAAAAATAAGAAAAATAAAAATGGAGAGGCCAAGGTGAAAACACGCAAAGGGCACCTTGAGACCAAAGGGGATTTGAGTTGAAAACCTGAAAAGGGCGGCTCAAATATTGATTAGAATGGGGCATGAGCTGATCAGAAAAGCTCGAACTTTGATCAGATAGGGGTATGTGGTGACCTTGGTATATCTGAATCAACAGAAAGGGTATGCGACATCTTAGGGCATCGACAGAGTACTGTAGATCTCCTAAACACATGTCAAACTCAGAATGGTCTTCAGGAAGTTAGTACAGAGAAGTTCAAACTGCGATATCTAGGGCATCTAGTCTTTATACTATTTATATTTGCTTATTTTTGGAATACTTCATTCTTTTTCAAGATACAAGTTAATTCCTCTTTTATTCTCAATATTCTTGATAATTTATTCATTGCAAGCTATGCTCTCAAATCATTTCTATTTTATCCATCGATTTGTTCTTTTTGCAAGCATGTTGCATTAGAATAATGATTAATGGACTAATAAAACTTTCACAAGGGAAGTTTTGCATATTACTCTAGAAGTTTCTAAATAATACAGTAACTTGAAACATGACTATTATTTAGAATGCGCCAAGTTTAAAGGTTAAAATATCTAAGAAGGAAAAGTTTAGATTAAGACTATCCCTTCGAATTTTATTGTCAAAACATTGGTTGAACAAAATGACGATGTTGTGTTGGTGATAAAGCTCAATGAACAAGCAAGCAATAATCACCAAGCAATAAGAGGGGTTTCATTGGAGGAGAGATTTTTTAATTTGTACATAGGCATCTGGTATGACACCCTAGGAATGGTGTAAAGGACCAAAGAGCTTAACATTCTATATCCTTAAATTATGATAGAAGAAGAATTGAGAAAAGGCCAGATTTTTCTATCATTGGGTTACAGCAAGAGAAAGAGGGTGAAAATCTTGTGCCCCAGTGGATTGAACCTTGGAGATTACATTGGGGGCAATCTGATTAAGCGTTTCTTCAGAGATGCCAGTCGAGTGCAGGTGCTATAGCGCGTCAGTGATAAAACCTTAATAAATGTCAAGCAATGACAACCTGAGCGATAAAGAAGAATCATTCTAAAAAAATGATATTCTGCATTCATGCAAACATCATCCATACATACCTAGTTAGGAGCATTTGATTCATTCTGATCATGACATCCTAATCACTAGGCATAATTAGGTTCATAAATTGAATTATACAGGTCATGTTCCCCAAAGAACAGATCGGTGAAATCACAAAGCCTTATCTCCCTGGCCAGCAGTGGAATAGGTTGAAGATTGTGAGTCCTATCTCCCTGACCAGCAGTGGAATAGGTTGAAGATTGTAAGTCCTATCTCCCTGACCAGCAGTGAAAGAGGTTGAAGATTGTAAGTCCTATCTCCCTGACCAGTAGTGAAATAGGTTGAAGATTGCAACTCCTATCTCCCTGACCAGCAGTGGAATAGGTGGAAGATTGTAAGTCATATCTCCCTGGACAGTAGTGGAATAGGTGGAAGATTGTAAGTCCTAGCTCCCTGAACAGCAGTGGAATGGGTGGAAGATTGTAAGTCCTAGCTCCCTGAACAACAGTGGAATAGGTGGAAGATTGTATGTCTTATCTCCCTGAACAGCAGTGGAATAGGTTGAAGATTGTAGATCCTGTCTCCCTGAGCAATAGTGGAGCAGATCGAAGACGGCGAATCTTACTTCCCCAACGTTGCAGTCAAATAGAGTGAAGCTACAACAGTGAATCTTATTTCTCTGGAGTTGCGGTATAGCAGATCGCATCAGACTTATCTTTAAAGTTGTAGCATAACAAGTTGAAGCTACAAGTCTTATCTCCCTGAAGTTGCAGTGGAACAGGCTAAAGATAGCAAACTTTGTTCTTTTGAGAAGCGACAAGGTACAAATCCTATCTTCCCGACATTGCAGTGGAGTGGATCGAAGCACCAATTCCTATACCTCTGAAGATTCAGTAGGTTGGAATGAGACTACCAAAGTCCAACATGACCGGGATATTGGCTATTTTTAAAGTCTTTGCTCCGTTCTTGTTACACAACACCGAGCAAAGAGGGGCAGCTGTAATACCCAATTTGCCCGACCCAATTTTATAAATAAAAACAAAAAATTATTAAAAGTCCATAGGGCCATAGTTACAAGCCCAAAAAATAATACAGACCAAATCAACATGGCCCAATAAACTAAACCCAAACGCCAGGCCCAAATTACCTAACCCTAATCCAACACAAAACATTTTTTTAAACCAGCCAGAAACCCTAGCAGCAACAGCAAGCCTCTAGCGCCGCAGCCACCAGGGCTTTCCCTCGGCCTCATGCGTGCCTCCGTACATACCATGTCTACCCTTTGTACGCCGTACCTGCAGGAAAGACAAACAAACAAAGAAGAGCAGAAATCGATAGCAAATAAAAGAAAGGGAATAAAGAAAAAGAGAGCGAAATATATTTGTAATTTTTATTTCATTTTATTTTTGGCTATATAAAGCCATTAAACAAAATCTGTAAAGGGGACGCAAAAAAATACAAAAAAAATAGCAAAAGAAATCAAAAAGAAAAAGTTTGCTGAAGGTGATTTTTTTTCTTTTTTTTTTCTCTTTTCTATTTCTTCTATGTTCGTTTATTACTATTGAAATTTGTAAAATAAAAATAAAGGAAGGAAGATTTACCTTAGTGTTAGCGTTGATCGAAACCTTGTTCACTTCGTCGAAATTAAAGTTCGGGCGAGGGTTGTGAGGCCTGAAATCGGCAGAGCTTTTAGTGGCATGAAACTAGGGTTGAAACCCTAGCATGGACGAGAAGAGGGGGCGGCCTTTTCTTTTTATTTTTGTTAAGTAGACTAAAATACTAAAAAATTCTACTTTAACTAATACAGTCGCACGGCGTGGTTTTGAACTAGGGTTAACAGCCCTCAAAACGACATCGTTTAATCTACTTACCCGATGACCCGACCCAGAGGCGGCTAAGATCAGCGGATTGTGGTCTTGGTAAGGTTATTTGTGCACTTGGTCCCCTTTCTTTCATGGTGTTTTCAAATCAATTTTTCTCTATTTGTAAATTTCATGCTACATTTTACTTTTGTTTCATTCTGGCCCAGGTCGTGCGCCGCGTTTTGGAGGGACGGAAATTATATCCTACTTGGTCCCCCAAGTTATTTGCACATCACATTTGGCCCCTCCGCCTTATTATATTTTCATTCTGTTCCTTCAGTTATACTTTTAGTTTAATTTAATCCCTACTATCTTGATGTGCTTGATTTCATTTAATTTATTTAATTATTTAACATTTCATTATTTTTGATACATTTATTTTTTAATCTAATATTATTTAGTAATTAAACTCAACATTTTTATCTTATATAGTTTACATTTTATGTGTATCATTGTTTTAAGTCTTTTAAATTTGAGGTATTATTACTTTAAAAAGTTTTTAATGTATTTTATTGATAATATAAGTTTATTACATATTACATTGTTAGATTTTTTATGTACTATTGCTTTAAAATTCATATATATATACAGTTTATTTATTTTATATACAATTTATCCTATATGTAAATTCTTGCTCATATTATTTATTTAAAAAATTTTCCTATGCATACCTATATGTAAATTCATCATTTCCTTTCTTTCATGCCATTCTTAGTTATTTCAAAACTTATACATTGGATTCACATTTATGTTAATTGGCTTTTTTTTTTAGGTTTTACTAGCTTTTAAAAATGGATGTTAATAGTTGTATAATGTGTAATATAAGATTGTTGCCCTGATGTATGTAGTATTGTTTATTTTTATTTTATTGATTCTTTGTTGATTCCTTAGCTTACACCTAGCTTACGAATTTTTCTTTCGCGATACATATTGTCATCCTATTGCGTTTTATTCAAATGACTATATTCTATTTTAAGCATTAAAATTGATTTATCCATAAAATAACGTAATACTAGAAATTTGGAATCCTCGAGAGAATTGAGCCCTAACGTATTGGGTTCCAATTTTCCTCGTTGAATCTAAATAATCGAAAATTTTCTTTAATCAAAACACATAAATAAAAGCTCATTCTCAGGAATTCGATACATCGTGTCCTAATGTATTGGATATGACATGTTGTTTTCTCGAAATAAAGATTTTAAAAAAATAATAATAACGACTATATTCAATGCTAGGAATTCTGAGAAATTGTGCCCTAACGTATTGGGTTTCGATTTTTCATCTGACTTAAAGCAATTGAATATCCTCTTTAAACTTCACTGTAAGAGTTTTGAAAATCAAAAGACAAGCTTATTCTCGAGGACTAAAAATGTCGTGTCCTAATGTATTGGGTGTGACATTTTATTACTCTAAGATGAGAAGGTCTTTAGCATTCGCCTCGATTTATCCAAGCATCTTTTATAAAATTAACGTTAATAAAAGGGAGGATTGTATTTTTAAAATTCCTCACGGATGTTTGATATTCGTAATTAAGACCTTAATTAATGAATTCAGTACTAATTTTGGGCATTACGAGGGTGCTAACCCTTCCTCGTGCGTAACCGACTCCCGAAACTATTTTTTCAAAATTTCACAAACCATAATTGTCTTTAAGGTGAGCCGATCACACCCCAATAAAGGATCGGTGGTGACTCCAATTTTCGTTTCGTTTTTAAGTCGACAATAACATTTTTGTTTTAAAAAATAGTTTCGACACGCGTGGTATGATGGCGACTGAGTACGAGTGATGTGTTCGCTTCGAGGAAAGCCTCAAGGATAATTTGAGGGTTCTGATAGCTCCACAGAGGGAGCAAGATTTTGCTGCACTAGTTGATAAGGCGAAGATCGCCGAGGAAGTGAAACGCACTGAGCACCAGAATCGTGATAGTGAGAGAGGCAAGAACAAGATGGATTCAGAGCCCACAAGTTTCGTTCAAAGTCCTAAGAAAAAGGCCAGAGTTGATGGGTAGATCAGAGTTGAGGCTCCCATTGCTGCTATTGGACAGCCGCTGTGTACTGACTGTGGTAGACGCCATCAGGGCTAGTGTTGGAAAAGAACTAGGGCATGTTTGAAGTGTGGTTCTCTAAAGCACCGTATTAGAGAGTGTCCATGGAGGTCCGATCAGATGCAAGCTCCGGGTAATAATACTGCACAGCCACCAAGAGTAGTTCATCAGCCACCAAGAGGCCGGGGCCAGGTTAGAGGTAGTAATGGTTTGGGCCGTGGTTAGAGAGTACCGGGCAGAGGTGCTGGGCATACTGAGGTGAGCCAATCGGCTCTAGTTTATGTTGCTTGTCACCGAGAGGATGGAGATACTCTGAACGTCATTTCAGGTACGTTCTTTATTTATAATGTACCATATACTGCACTGATAGATATAGGATCCACTCACTCATATATAGCTTATACCGTATCTGAAAACTTGGGTATTCTGATTGAGAGCACTACAAGTGAGGTCACTGTACTGACTCCGTTGGGGCAGTCAATAAGGGTTAACAAACTGTTTAGAGATGTTCCTCTAGAGGTTCAAGGAGCTATCTTTTTGGCTGATCTGATGGAACTACCTTTTGGGGAATTTGATCTGACACCGAGTGAGCTTAGATTGTGCCACGAAAAGGGTTGTACTAAAAACTGTGGAAGACAGTGAGGTAGTCGTAATTGTGGAACGTCGAAACTACTTATCAAATGTGATTTCTACACTGAGGGACGAAAAGTTGGTTCGTAAGGGACGTGAGGCGTATCTGGCTTACACCAGTGTTTCAGATTTTAGGGATGCTTCGGTTAAGGATATTAGGACGGCTAAGGAGTTTCAAGACATTTTTCCTAAAGAGCTACCTGAGTTAGCTCCGAATCGTGAAGTAGAGTTTGGGATTGAGCTCATTCTAGGTACAGCTTCGGTGTCCATCGCCCCTTATAGAATGGCACCGAAAGAGCTCGTAGAGCTTAAGGCTCAGATTCAAGAGCTACTGGATCGTGGGTTCATTCGCCCTAGTGTGTCTTCGTGGGGAGCACCAGTTCTGTTTGTGAAAAAGAAGGATGAGTCCATATGTATGTGTATTGATTACCGGCAACTGAACAAGTTGACCTTTAAGAATAAGTACCCCCTACCGAGGATAGACGATCTGTTTGATCAGTTCTAAGGTGCTTTGGTTTTCTCCAAGATTGATCTACAGTCAGGGTATCCCCAGTTGAGAGCTATAGAGGCTGACGTGCATAAGACGACATTTAGGACTCACTATGGTCACTACGAGTTCCTAGTGATTCCATTTAGACTAACGAATGCATTGACAACTTTTATGGATCTGATGAACCGAGTGTTCCAGCCCTATCTGGATTAGTTCGTGATGGTATTTATTGACGACATACTGGTGTATTAAAAAACTAAGGACGAACACGATGAACAACTCAGAGTGGTTCTACAAATTTTGCGAGAGAAACAACTATACGCCAAGTTTAGTAAATTTGAGTTCTGGTTACGTGAAGTGACGTTCTTGGGACATGTGGTTTCTTCTGAGGGGATTAGATTCGATTCTCGAAAGATTGAGGCTGTCTTAGATTGGGAGTAGCCTAAGACTGTATCTGATATTTGCAGTTTTTTAGGACTAGCAGGGTATTATCGACGATTTGTGGAGGGGTTTTCTCTGATTGCCGCACCCTTGACTAAGTTGTTACGTAAGGGTGTGCTATTTAACTAGACTGACGCACAGTAAGAGAGCTTTGAGAAGCTCAAGACTATACTGACGGAAGCCCCTATTCTAATACAGCTAGAGTCTAGAAGGGATTTTACTATTTACAGCGACGCATCACATATCGATTTAGGATGTGTGTTGATGTAAGAGGGTAAGGTGGTAGTGTACGCGTCTCGTCTGCTTAAGACTCATGAGGCAAATTATCCGACAGATAACTTAGAGTTGGCCGCAGTGGTTTTCGCACTAAAAATTTGAAGGCATTACTTGTATGGTAAGAAGTGTATCATTTACATTGATCACAAGAGCCTCAAGTACCTCCTCACTCAAAAGGAGTTGAATCTTAGGCAGCGTAGGTGGATTGAGCTGCTGAAGGACTACAACTGTACTATTGAATACCACCCTGGTAAGGCTAATGTGGTCGCCGACGCACTAAGCCGTAGAGCTATAATTGACCTAAGGGCGATGTCTGCTTGCCTCAGTTTATTTGATGATGGTAGTCTATTGGCCGAACTTTAAGTTAAACCGACGTGGATAGAGTAGATTAAGGGTAAACAGATAAAGGATGAGTCATTGGGGCTTTGTTTCCGACAGGTAGTGTAATACCCCCTACCCATATTCGTCGTCAGAATAGGGTATGAGGCATTACCAGATTTTACCGAATTAATTTTCCATTATTACAAGTTCAATACTATTCATTTATCGAAACATGTCATGACGTCCCTTGGTTGGGCCTTCGAAGCCCAAAACATACATCGGGACCAAATCGAGATTAAATCGAAGCCATAAGAAATTTTTTGCAAAATCACAATTTTTTTGAACTCAATATAACCCCTTTAAAAATTGCTAACCTTCCTACAATTTTAAACCGAGACTAATCCAACACAACCAATCCATTTCAACATATTTTCAAGATAGATTTAACATATTCATAAGATAACCTCATCACATACCAAAACCAAAATTTATTGTCGTACCAATGGCTAACCATACATTCATTTTACATTAACATTTACTTTACTAGCTTATACATGCCATTGATTTCCAAAATAAAGTTTCTTTATATACCGAGATCTTGAGGTTGATAGTGTGATACGTCTCTGACCGAATCTGACCTCCGAGCTCTTAACACTACAAAACAGGGGAAAAAGAAATAGGGTAAGCACTTTGTGCTTAGTAAGTTCATGTAAAAAGAATTATACTTACCTAATATTTTCAATACAATGCAATAAACATTCATACACCCATTCCATACATTATTCCCCTATCATGCACAAACTCAACATTCAAATTAGTCCAACAATTTCCATGTATCAATAATTTATACCATGATTGATGAGCTCATCAATTCCATGATTTCCATTTCCTTGTTATTTTTTCATATTTATCCCGTTGAACTTCTTGGAATTTCGATGTATTTTCAGTGGTACACCTAACTGTACAAATCTGGGTCTGTCAATTCATATTCATGTGCGTACATTTCCATTTCAGAGAGCACACTCCCGCGAACCTCATCCTTACAGCGGTATTATCAGTCCAGGCAAAATCCCCTGTAATATAAACTCATAGAGTATTGTCGGGATTACCAGTCCAGGCTAAATCCCTTGCAACGACAATTACTGTAATGAGCTTGGATCTGAATCACCAGTCTAGGCTAAATTCAGACCCTAATTCGGATTATCCGTCCGGGCTAAATCCATTTTCCACATATTCTTTGGGAGGGCTATATCAGGATAGGACCACCCATCTGGGCTAGATCCTTTTTACCGTCAATTCCTTTTCAGAGATCCATAGAATTTTCCTTCCATTCAACTGAGATTTCTTCCCCTTTTTATCAAATATATCAGTGTTTCATCAATTTTCATACAATGAACATTCAAATCATATTCACATCAATAACAAACATTTCAGGCATTTAAGAATATAATTCAAGTTACACAAACTTACCTCGATACTTGTTCGTAAACAAAAATCTACTAATCCCGAACTTTTTCTTTTCCTCGATCTAGCTTCGTATTTGAATTTTCTAGATTTACTACAAAAATTATGAAAAACCAGCTTGAATAAACCCTTAGGATATTTTTGGCTGATGAGAATGTAGAAAAATAAAGAGAATTCTAGATATTCCAATTTGGTCCCATTTTTATGTGAGTAAAATTTGTTTTTTTCCCATTTTACCCTTATTTCACTAATTCTCTTGATTTTTCTCAGCTTATGCCGCCCAAAATATCTCCTTTTGGGATTATTTGCAATTTATGTCCTCCTCATTTAACAATTGATCTATTTAATCCTTCTAGTAACTTTTACACCTTTTTCAATTTAGTCCTTTTCACTTAATTGACTACCCAAACATTAAAATTTTCTAACGAAATTTTAATACCATATTACTAACATTTCATAAATATTTATAAAAATATTTTTCACTCAGTTTTACGAGATAAAGGTCTTGATACCTTGTTTTTACCTAATTTCTTCAATAATTTCTTTTTTAACTAACCACTAAATCGATAAAATTTTTCTATCGATATTTTCATACGATTTTCCTATCATATCAATATTCATGCAAAAATATTAAAATAAATTTCTCTTTAAATCAGATTTGTGGTTACGAAACCACTATTTCGATAACCTTGAATTTAGGCCATTACAGGTAAAGGGTGGGAATACCGAGGATTTTAGACTGGATAGCGAAGGGGTACTTTATTTTCATGGGAGAATATGTGTACCGAAGGATACTAAATTGAGGCAGTTGATACTGAAAGAGACGCATAGTAGCCCTTATGCTATGCATCCTAGAGGAAACAAGATGTACTGAGACCTTCGTGAGTTATACTGGTGGCTAGGTCTTAGGCGTGAGGTTACAGATTTTGTGGGTAAATGTCTGACCTGCCAGCAGGTTAAGGCTGAGCATCAATTACCTTCAGGATTATTACAGCTAGTCAAGATTCTGCTTTGATAGTGGGAGCGTGTAACTATGGATTTCGTTAGTGGGTTACCCCTCACACCCACTAAGAAGGATTCAGTGTGTGTCATCGTGGATCGATTGATCAAATTCGTCCACTTCATACTAGTTCGTACTAACTACTCTTTGCAGAAGCTGGCTAAATTGTATGTGTCTGAGATAGTGAAACTGCCTGGGGTACTAGTTTCAATAATATCTGATAGGGATCCTCGCTTCACATCTCAATTTTGAAAGAAGGTACATGAAGCTCCGGGTACAAGATTGGACTTCAGTACTACGTTCCATCCTCAGACTGATGGTCAGTCAGAAAGGGTGATTCAGATGCTGAAAGATATGTTGAGAAGTTGTGTGATTGACTTCTGAGGCAGTTGCGAGGATTACTTGTCGCTAGCAAAATTTGTGTATAACAACAGCCATCAATCTAGCATTCAGATGACACCCTATGAGCCATTATATGGTCGTAGGTATCGCACACCTTTATGTTGGACTGAGTTTGGCAAGCGGCATGTTCTGGGCCTTGAGTTAGTTTCTGATATCGAGGATAAAGTTAGGTTGATTCGAGACCGACTAAAGGCCGTATCAGATAGACAGAAGTCTTATGCAGATCGAAAGCATCTAGAGATTGAGTATTTGGTGGGGGACTTCGTTTTTCTTAAGGTCTCACTATGGAAGAAGGTACTGAGATTTGGACGTAAGGGTAAGTCGAGCCATAGGTTTATTAGGCCTTATCGTATCCTAAAGCGTGTAGAACCAATTGCCTACCAATTGGAGTTACCTCCGGAGCTAAATCAGATTCATGATGTATTTTACGTCTCGATGTTGAGACGCTACCACTCTGATCCTACGCATATTGTTCATGTTGAGAAGATCGAGGTTAGGCCAGATCTGACCTTTGAGGGGAAGCCAGTTCAGATTCTAGAGCGTGATGTAAAGATTCTAAGAAGAAGATTCATCCCACTGGTTAAGGTTCTTTGGCATAATCATAGCTTTGAGGAGGCCACGTGGAAGCCTAAGGATGTGATGCGGCAACAATATCCTCATTTGTTTTAATCAGGTAAAATTTCGAGGTCGAAATTTTCTTTTAGGGGGTATAGTTGTAACACCCAAAAAAAGTCCCTTATATAGTTATTTTTGTATGTTTATGACAAATATTTGTCAGCTTTAGTGGTTATGTGTTCTGAGAGTGTTTGGGAGGTCCCAAGTTCAAGCATTAACTTGGGTAAATTTTTGGTTTTTAAATGAATAAACCTCTATCTCTAACCAGTAGGCTTATAAGTAAATATTGGTAAAATATGATAGAATGGGCCTGCCGGTCTAGTGGCTAAGTGGTGTGTTCGTATGTTGGGGGTCAGAAGTTCGAGTCTCTGTACAAGCGAAGGATATATTTTTGCTGGATGTCGTGGAGGTGTTTGAGTGGAGTCAGAATTTTGAAAAGAGTGGGGTGAGTGTGGACGGTTTGGAGTGTTTGAGGGGTGTGGAGAAGTGTGGGAGCGAATTTAGGGATAAGGGGGAGAAGTTTTAAGGATTTTAGGGGTAGAATATCCAAAATTTAATCAATTTTCTTTTCTTCTGAAAATAAAAGAGTCAATTTTCTCTCCACCTTCTTGCCAAATCAGTTTTCTCTCCACCTTCCTGACAAATTTCGGCTTTGGCATTGGTTTTCTCTCAATTTTTCCTGTCAACTGTTCTTCTTTCGTGGTGCCGAATATTGCTGTGATTTTTGGTTATTTTTCCCCTCTCATTTCTTCTTTTTATTTTTCTCTTGGTTCTGTTGATTCCCTCCTTTGTTTTTTGCTGTCGTTTTCTCTTGTTTTCTAACCTTCTTCTTGTTACCACAACTTGTCATCTCCATTGTTCTTTCGTGCTTGGTGGTTAAAGGCTGGAGTGATTCAGTTAGTGTTGGAGCAGTGTGATTTTGTCGTTACTCGCTTAGTATAACTGGCAGCGACGAATTCTAGGAGTGGTGACCTGTCTTGTTCGGTTTCGCAGTGGGGGGTTGCTTGGTTTTGAAGGTAAGTAGCGAATGGATTGAACGAATCATTGTCAATGTTTTGGTTTCGAATTAACTACGAATTAGAACTGATTGTAGGGTTTGTTTTTTGACCATAGGTGCTGGTGATCTCGGAAGTGCATTTACGTCACGAACGAAGCAGGTGTGTAAACACAACTCTGGAAATAGAAATCGGTGAAAAGCCGAAGAATGTGATGGTTGACGCCACACGGGTGTACGACCGCTAGTGTGGTAGGTCATGTGATCAAACATGGGTATGTGATCAACGAGGCCTGTCATGTGTGATTCATGGGCCGAGTCGAATTGGGCGGTATGGGCCACACGGGCGTTGGGCCCCACACAGATGAACCACACGAACGTGTGGGAATATTGGGCCAGGCCGTGTGATCCACACGACTAAGGCCATTTTGGGCCGTGTGGGCCTACATGGGCATGCAACATGGGCTTGCAGGCCCATTTTCACTAATTTACTACTAAGGTTACATAGGTCACCTAAGTCGACTGTGAACCTACTGTAGGGTGAGTAAGTTTACTTAAACTCCTAATTGACTGAAATAATTGAAAGACTGTTATATGCCTATATAAGATAGCTATGTATGTCTGTATGTTGAGCATGCTATATACACTATACTGATTATAAATGATACCATGACATGTCTGTATGATGCATTGCATTAGGTTGGGAATTGATATTGATTAGAGGAAGTGTACTGAAAGGCTTCAAGCCTAACTTACTAGCAGCTCAGTTGCAACTACTGTCTAGTGCCGCTTTCGGTACTATTTAGAGTGTAGGGATGGGTGAGTTGATTATATCCCCACATGGAGTGTAGGGTTGGACGGAGATGGAGTGTAGAGGCTGGTTGGGTAGGATTTTATAACCGCATAACTGTCACTGTTACTGTACTGTGATGGGCTAAGGCCTTACTGCTTACTGATACTGAAAAGGGCTTAGGCCCAAACTGAGATTATTTGTTATTGTCTGTTTGTTTGCATAGAGATTACACACTGAGTTCACGTAAACTCATCCTTTCTGTTTATTCTGTATAGGTAATCCCCAAACATAGGCGGATCGGTGCGGCGGAGGACTCAGCGATGGCCACACGACTCCTTTTTACTATTTGATACTTATTTACAATTTTAAGTTTTATTTTGGGGTATTTTTCTGTAATAATGACCTCTATAGATTTTTACCTAAAATTTGGATTTTATACTGTTTTCTGTTTATATATGCTAGAAGTAGGTAAAACTCGGGTTTTCAAAAGAGATGAATGTTTTATCAAAATGCCACGCACACACAAACTATTTTAAAAGCTTCCGCAAAGTATAGCATTTTGGAAATGAATCACGATTTGAGGATTAATGAAAGATTATGATAAGTTCTAAACGAATAACGGTTTTAGCAATGATACGGTTTTCAAACGCACTTCCATATGACATCGTCAGATTCAACTATAATGTCCAAACTGAGTTTAGGGTGTTACAAACATTGTTAAAAAAGATATCCTCAAACTCCAAAAAAATAAATTTCTATAAATCATAAAACAAACATTAATGATATTTTAATTCCCTAAATAAACTTTTTTGCCCCATAACTTGATCGTTTAGGGAGATTTTGTTTGTTTGTTTGACTTTCATGGATAGTGATAATTTACCCAAAAGAACAGTGAGGTGTTTAACCTTGAATGGGATAGTTTCAGTTGCTTTTTTCGATTAACAAATGGGTGGTGATATCGGGGGGTTGTCTGGTAGAGAAGGGTCTTTATCAACTTACTGTTCACGAGTCTTGCATCTCAAGTGCCCCAAAATTAGGGGGCACTGTGTAATAAGTCAATTCTCCACACTTACATATTGTCGAAGAATATAGAATTATTAGTGTTGTATGTGGAGCATTGGCCAGCAAATTAAGGAGCTATTCCCAATTATTGTGTCACTGCCCTAAACTCGCATTTCGAGGAAAAGAATTCAGGATTATATTTTGGTTAATTCGAAGCATCTTAAGTATGTATCAAACTTACAATCAGTTTTTGGGGTGGAAAGAGATATAATCTAAACAAATCGTTTAAAGCCTCTGCCTTGCACTTTAGGTTTAGAAAGTTGATGTTCAATACCTTAGATTATAGATTCTTGACTTTAACGTGCATATATATATACACATATACACACACTTAAATTTGAATAAATTGAATTTTTATAATTTTTTTACATTTTGACGATTTAGCATAACTTTTGAAAAGTAGAGTAGAAGCATAATTTTGAAAAAAGAGATTAAAATTTTATTTTATTTAAAAAAAAAAAGAGATTAAGATTTCCCATCTTTAGCATTGTTTCAAAAAGTGTTGTAAAAATTTATATTGTTCATTTTCAATAAGGTGTTGTAATAAAAGAATAAGTTAATTTAAATGATATTTAAATGCATTAATATTATGTATATGAAATATAAATTTTAAATAATTTTAAGCAATTAATATAAATTATTTATAAATCTAACTAAAAATATATAAATTCCATTTTAAATATTAAAATTAATATAAACATAATCTTATAAATTAATAAAAAATTTATAAGTTATTAAATAATTGTGTCAAATGCAAAGTAACTTTCTTTCTCCTGTCTTTATTAATAACAATAATATTATTGTTATTATTTATTACCACCATGACATTTTAGTATAAACAAATATTTAACTAGATTACAATAAAGTATAAAAATGATTTATGAGAATCCATTAATATTTATGAAATATACATTTTAAATTCTTAAATTGGTATAAACTATTTGTAAAATTTATTTTGAATATATGAATTATATTTACAATTTATAATTTACATAAATTAGAGATATATTTATAATTTGGCACCCAATTGGCTTTTGAAAGTCAAAATTTAGAATTTTCAATTTTTATTTGACTTGAAAAACTAGTTTGAAAAGCTAAATTGATTTAAAAAAGTTAAACTGTTTAACATTGGTTAGGACTCAAAAAGCTACTTGTTTTTAAAAAGGTATTTAAGAAGCAATATTAAATAAAGTCTTATTCTACATATAATTAAATAATATGGTGAAAGAGTTTTTATACATCATATTATTGAATATTTTTAAGATAACTGCAAATGAATAAATAAAGGAAAAATAATTGGTACATCGATTGAGTTTTTAAATCCCACAACAAGAATTAAGATCATGATAAGTATCCAACAAATATAATAAAATTTCAAAAAATAAATATATGAAAAATAGAACCTAATAAATTTTTAACTCTTATTGTAGAGTTAAAAGAATAGAATGCAAATGTATTAAATACTCAGTCATAAATAAAAGATACATGGCATAAAGAAATCTCAAGTTCACAACAGCTCAACACTAGCATGATTGTTAACAAGGGCGCAAGCACTTGGAACAAGAATCAGCTACTAACGATTGATAGACTTGTCAGAAAGGAGCATGAGAAACCAAAATCCCAGAGCTTACAAATTGATAATTAGGCAGACTAGGATGTCAACGTTACCAATTGGCCCACCAATGAACATGCATCAGGCAACCCTTGAAATAATTCAAAGATTATAACTTATCTCTTTACGTTTTCATCTCTTTTACATGCTTTTGTTTCTTAATTTCTCTTGTAACATTCTTTGCCAGTTTTAGTATCGGAGAACATCTTAATGCAAATTTCAATTCTCCGTTAACTTAATAAATTTATTTAGGATTAATGTAGACTCTCCAAACCCAACATACATTCTTCGAAGAATACCTTCAAACTGAATCCATCGTAAAAAGAGCATAAACAAACACATACTCCAATTTTTCTCATATCAAAGTTTAAATGATAATATAAAGATATTGTAGGAATAGTCATTATAAGTAATTATTCAGTCTACTGAAGGAAACAATTCTACTGTTGTTTACTCAACTTTGGTGAACTAATTTTTTTAACGAAAAAATCATTAAATTATTTTGGGATCATATAATTTGAGAAAAATAATAATAAACATCCATCGTAAGCGATAAAAGACAAGCTCCATCAACACAGTAAAAGCTTCATTCTCAACATCAATAGAATATTATGACATGTTGGCAATTGGTTTTATCATAACTCAAGCACGATATATTTGGAGTGATTGCAAGCACTTAATACAATAAGAAAATCAGCTCTGGATGGTCCAAGTGACAAGCAAAAATCAGCAAAAGAGCCGAGCATCCACCAAACTAGGGAGGAGGACGACAAAACCATTCCTAAAACCAGTTGCAAAAGCAAAACTAAAAAGCATGGTATAAGAGTAAACAAAAAATCCAAAAGCGAATATTTATTAAACAATGGAAAATAAAAATAAAAAACATATAAAACTTAAAACAACACAGGTCCAAACCAACTCATGAAATCATTTATTATTTTGAAATTCTCTCAAAGCAAAAACAGATTAAGAAGCCGATGAAGAAGTCACCTACTTTTCAAGAGAAACTGCTGGTGACTGGTAGAGTTTTAGCAACTACAAATACTATCATTTGTCTATCACAATTTATAAAGATAACAAATAGATCTATAAAATAAATTTACAAATTAAAAAGAGAAAAAATACATTGAATAAATGAAAGAAAATTAATAAAAGGGAAAAGAATGCGAGCGATATCCATTCTAAAACTAACACAGAGGGAGATGTAGTGAACCATAAGTTTAAGCAAACATGTAGGAAGGCATGTATCGGAAAATTACAAATATATTATTGTAGAATATATTATATTATGTATCAGAAAGGGAAAAGGAAGAAAGAAAAGTTTCCCAATTAAAAAGCAACTTGGATTCTAGCTGGACTCAAGTTCTAGAGCTAGGCACTTGGTGTCAACTGGTGACATTAATTAAACATCTTCAAAGGCTTTTCAGTATTATCATTACTCTAAAAAATCACTGTTTAATTCAAAACTTATAGGATCATAATCATGTTTGTGGAGGATATTACAAAAACAAAAAATAATAAATTATATAGGAATTGATAAAATATACATAAAGTGCCAGTACCTTGTTGAATGTGTAGATGGCCTACAAAGAAAGACCTTTATAAGGAATACTTCCTTAATGGGAAATATACTGAAAAATGGGATTGAAGAAAATTCATGATTGGTTGGTTTGACAATTTTTTTTTCTTTTATGAAGCAACAGTTTTTATTTATCTTATTATTTTTTTGTTTCAATCTTAAGCCAAAATAAATAATAATAATAATAATAATAATAATAATAATAATAGTAATAATAATAATGATGATGATAAAGAACCAATCAAATGGGTGACTTGGATTGTGGCCACAAATGAGTTTGTCGGCTCACATTTTAGGGCTTGGATTGGAAGACTTATAAGGACCAAAACATTTTGATTATGGCCTAGCATGTAGGAGAGGATAACCATTAATCTGAAGTTGAAAATAGAAAATAACTAGATGGACAAAAAGGGAAGAAAAGCAAAATTGATAAAAAGAAATTGGATTTAATTCGATTTATATATGTATTTGAGGTTAAAATTATTATATTTAACTCTTAATCATGGACTATGATCTTGTATTGAGAATAAATAGGTGCGAAGCTGAAGCTTTATTTGATAATTTGTTGAAATAATTAAATTAATTAAAAAAATATTTTTAGTGATTTATTATTTTAAAAAAATTGATAATTCAAACTAGAATCATGAATTTTTATATAAAAATTATGAAAAAGTAACTACTTATCATTTAGGGGCTTTTGGTTGGCCAAATGTAAATTTATGACCCGTAATTTACTTTCCGGAATAAGACTACGATATTTGAATTGTCAACATTCTGGTCATCCAGTATTCTCACATTGTAAAATAATTTCAAGATGATGTAATATAGGATAGACAAAATACCCTTTTATTTTATTATATCAACCAATATAATTTTAGTAGTTAAAAGAGAAGTGGTTTATTTATTTTTTGTTTTTTTGCTTGTTTATACGATCACATTTTCCCACCCAACATTTTCAAAGACTAAGGGTAGGGTGCTCTCTCTGTTTTTCAATACCTTTTTTTATAGTTAAAAAAGCAATTAAACAAATGAAAAAAAAATCATCCATGTTTTCAAGAATTACACTAGCAATGTCTAACATTCCTCACCCATCCCAGCATTCGATACAAATGAAAGATGCTACAAGGGTTAATCCACATTAAAACTTCACATTCATTACCAAATTACAATATAATTAAAAAATATGATAAAAATAGTTAAATTTCTCATTTTTATGCATGTCATGAATCATGTTTCGTTTAGTTAGATTGATCTACAAGTTTATTCTCCATTTCCTTAATCTCATATGACCTTAAGATTCAACATTGATTTATAGCTATGTAGGCATACTAGCAAGTCGTTTCTAACTTGTAACAGGCCACTCAGTAAAGTCTCTATATCTGGTTACTGTTTGGCGTATAAATGGTAGAATAAGGATAGATATGAGTACGTAAAATTTTTATCTTGGCTAAGTATATAATTATGTGTATGCGCCATTTGGCGAACTCTTAGTTTTGGCGGGTTCTGTTGTTTGGGAAATACCTGTTGAGATTTGTTTATTATTTAAGTATGATAATTTGGTTAGCTAAGTTGAGATTTAGTTAGAGCGGAACTAAACTACTGTAGATGATAAGACTTAAACTATGTTAAGTGCAGTTAATCACGAGAATCAAGTGAGTTACTCGAATTATCAAAATTTTCCACTAATCATTGTCTCCAAGCTTAAGTATATAAGGGTAGTGGTGGTCTTTTTGAATATTTTTACGTCTTCTTTTTCTTCCTTGATTTCCTCTGAAAACTCTTTAAAAACCTAAGTTCAGAAAACCTTTTCGAAGTAAGCTTTGTAGTATTCAACTAACTTCTACATTAGTACTAGCTTACTAGTAATTAATGATGAACCTTAGGTTACCCTTTAAGTCATTTATGTGTTTCTCGTTTTGTATGCAAAGATGTTAGAATAGTGTGTGAGGAAGGAAACTTCATGATTCTGCATTGAGCATTGTTGATTCTTGCATGCATGATCAGATTTGATCGATTGATGATATGATATTTTAATTATCTTTATTTTAACTCAAGAAGTTAACAGAGGTCCAAGTGATAAAAGCAAAAGACTTGCTATAAAGACTTATGTTAAAGTTTCTGGTGAGTTCTTTATACTTTCATGTGTTATAATTTTCTTTATTTTATAATTCGTGTAAGGTAAGTAATCCTTTTCTATAATGGATGAAAGATGTTTTGTAGTGTTGTGTGGATAATGGTTATCCAAAGTCTTTAGTCTGAGTACAGTCTGTCAGTGATATAAAGAATCATCATTCTTTATGCTTAAGCCACTACCATATGCTTCTGAACTGATATAAAGTGATAAAGATGAAGAGGCATGTTTGTGTAGCGTCTGATAAGGCAACTATATTGCAAAACAGATTGGCAGATCACAATAAAACATGTTGATCTGAATGAAAATGATATGAGGAGTTAAGGAGGAGAATGTATGTGAATAAGGCTGAATGATATGCTTCTGGTTCTGAATTCTGGGTATGTAGCTGGCATGAGAATGGATGTGTTTGAGTTATGTTGAGCTATCATACATTATACGCCCAAGTGATAAGTAAGTTGGCGTACTGAGCCTACCTATTTTCTGTATATGCCATTGGGCGTACTATGTGAATGTGTGTAAATATTTCAGAAATGTTCAATTATACTGTCAGTAATGTTATGTATGGTTTCTCTTTAGAACTCACTAAGTTCGTATGAACTTACTTTATTACCTTTTTCTTCTTAGGCTTTTTAATTGAAGGAAAGCTTTGTTAGAATGACTACGCCAGAGCGCTACTGCTATTATGAGTTGACTACTTTGTTTTGTATCATACATGAATCGTGGGGGTGGCATAGAAGTGCATATGGAAATGATTTGTACTAAGAACTTTTGTTTTGTTAAGACTCTATTTTTATGAGATTTCTATGAAGCACTAATGTTTGGTTTTAAATTAATATATTATGTTTAATGAAGTTATTATATTTGAACTTATACACCATATGGTTTGTATATTATTTTTAAACTGCTGACGTTTTCATTCAAACATTGGTAAAGTATCAACTAATATATGCCTTATACTTATAACTTGGTAAGAATTATATAAAGCTTTCACCAAAATGTTTTAAAGTTAGTTTGGTTTTAAGTAGTGACACACCATAATTGAATCCTATTATAGGGTCGGGTTTGGCGTGTTACAGAACCCTTGGAATTCATTTCATGATTCATAGTTTATTTCAATATTCTATCACTTTACATTTTCATTCTTATTATAGCATATAACCTTATGATTCAATATCAACTCATATTTAAGGACATTCTAGCGAGTTATATTAACTCCTAAAATTCTTTTCATGAAAATATTTTAATATAATATTATTACGTAATAAATTCTCATTTTTTTACAGCATACAACCTTAGCACACACTAGTAAAGGAAACTTTGATACACATGATTCATCAAAAACCAAAAAGCACCAAGTGCTAGTCTCCACAACACTGAGAGTATTGAAATGCCAAGCCCAAAGGCTTTAGAAATTGCATGTGAATGCAGGGTTCAAAGGCTAATAGAAGTGCAAATCCCGAAGCCAATAGACCCCAAATATGCCCTAGTGGTCCGCATAACATGCCCAATCAATGAGTAGCACATCAGAACTCCATGTATAACTATATAACTCTAGAACCCCACACAACTTCAATAAGTATAGAACTCCAGGTCAAAACTAAGTTCCAAGCCAAAACAAAACTCCGTATCTAATCTATATTGGTGATAAATGTCAAAAGTAACACGTTTTAGCCTCATTCTTAATGCAGTTTTGGATGATTATTTGATTTAAAATGGTGAATTTTATGCTCCTAATCCTTTAAGTTCATGTTTCTATACTTAGGAGAGCATTCGGGAATAAAAGGAGTGAACAACAAGCGAAAATAAGAATATCAGAGCAAGTTTTAGGAGCCACACAGGCTAGACACAAGACCGTGTAAGCTACACGGCCATATGCCAGACCATGTGGAAATCGCGAATCGCACTCTAAACCTGCGAGAAAACGTATTTTTTAGGTTTTTTCGGGCATTGTAGGACCTATATATGACAAAGATAAGAATACAGGAGTGAGCCATTAGAGAATACTCAAGAATACAACTCGAAAAACACCATTGAGCCAACTCTGAAGCAGATTTTCATCAAGATTGAATATCTCCTTTTGATTTCTTTGAAGTTTATTATGATTTTTTTTTATTTCTTATGGTTATACTATCTTTGGGATGTTTTTATATGCAACCATTAACTAATTTTTCAAATACCTAGGGAGATGAACCTTAGGATAGATTCTGTTATTTGATTTATATTTTTACGCAATAAATACTTGGATCTTGTTCTCAATTTTGTGTGCTTAATTATTGGTTTATTATTTCTAGACTATTAATCCATGTTTGATGTGCTTAAATCAGATGATGAATAGCCCTTGTTTAAGAGTAAATCTAGTGTAATTGAGTGGAGTTGCATGTAATCCTAGAAATAGGATGACATAATTCTACCTGATTAGAGTCAAATCTAACAGGGGGATCCATAGATCGAGTTAATACGATAATAGGGGTTTTAATTAAAAATAAATTCCAATTAATCAACCTAAAGTTAGTTGCTCTTAGTCATGAAGAGAGATATTAGCATAATTGAGGGATTTCTACGAATCAATATACTAAGTGAAGAAATTGCGTAATTTAGATTGATAATGACAAATGAAGTCTACGTGAATTATTTCCTAGGTATTGTCTCGCTTCTTGGTTTTAAATCTTTTATTTTCCTAATTTGTTCTTATGTCGTGTTCTTTAGTTTTAATCAATTTAGTTAATTTTAGTTTTAATCAATCACTCCAAATTGTCGCTTAAATAATAGAAAGATGGTAATTAATAGTACTTTTAGTCTTTGTGGCAACAATACCTTTGCTTACTGTAGTTATACTATTAATTGATAGGTGCACTTGCCTTTATCAAATTTTTAGTTGGTTTTATGGACATCAATTAGTGTGCCAATTGTATCCTAACTACTTCTCTAAATTTACAAGAGAAAAGTTTAATTATTATTTCAATTTCATTTATAACACATTCATGATCACATATATATCATTTCATACAAATGCTCACATTCATTAAGGAACTCATACAAACATATTGTTACTTGATAGTTCTCAATGTAACATTCACACATCATTTTCATAGATAATAACTCATTAAACAATCTTTTTATTTTAATCCAAGAGTATATACTCTCATACTTTTATGTTTAATAAGAGATTCTTAATTTTAATAATTATACCTTGTGGCACAAAATTTTGCATATGCTCAACATTTCATAATACACATTCATAAAGCTTAAAGAGTTATTAGTCATTTCCTTATTGCCATTTGTCATTACACTTTATATTTTATATCAAAATTTCATTTTCCAAATTCTTATTATCACTAGTGAAAGCATTGAACCCCTTTTCCACATTTGCACACCAAATTATTTAAAGGTCCATTATATGCCATAACTTACTCTTTTCTTCAAAAATTAATCAACTTCATTAAAACTTCCATTTACAATAGTTTAAGTACATTTTTGTCTCAATATTAATTAAGGCACACTAAAACTTCAAAAATCATTTTATTTGCTAATGAATATTGATATTAAACCCTATTACACATCTAATCGTTTAAACTCTAAGGATTTATCAATTTTAATTCTCACAAGGAAAGGATGATTCCTTGAGTACTTGCCTTTCTTTGAAGAGAAAATAACAAATCTTCTCTATTTTCAACAATCCAAGACTCCTCTTTTCTTGCTTAAACCTCCACCAACCAGTAACACCCCCAACCAGTATCCCTCACCGGAACCAGGTTACGGAGCATTACTAGAGTTTACAGATCAAACAGACATAAATTTCAAACATTTCATATTATCAAAACAAGTCATCAAAGCATAATTTTAATCGAAATTATAAACATACCAAATCCAAATCAATTTGCCTATTTCATGAGCACTTAAACATAGAATTAAATTCACATGCACCTATCTAGATTTAGTTCAATTTATCATGCAATAATATGGCTTCAAAAACAAACACATATTTATATGTATAAAACCAACCAAAATTAACTTATAACCTTATTTACAATCAAACCACAAAATAACTATTATTTAGACACCCTAGGTTCATGCCGACACAAAGGATAAACAGCACCACATTTGAGTTTAGGATCGTTGTTGGATGTTGAATCAATAATCAAAAGTTAAGTACCTAACCTGTGTACGGGAAACAAAACCATACGCTGAGTATAAACTCAGTGGTATTTCTATAATCCGAATATTTAAGGATAATGAATTACAAATATACAATTGAAATATAAACACATTAATATTTAATTATTACAACAACCATATCATATTTCATTTGTTTCACAAATATCTCAATTCTCATACTTGCTATATAAATAGATTTTCACAATTTATTTCACATTTCATTATACAATTGCAATATCAATTCCATAGTTATTTCATGAGTATATAACTCATATATTCCATATATTTGCAACATATTTCACATTCTATTTTTAATTCACTATTTCACTTCCATTTCTCATACTCTACCATTTCAACATCAATTATAAAAATTTATTATTCATTTATCCCTATTAACATGACTCGGACTTGGACGAATACACAGATCCAACCAAAACACACCAGTTTGGCACCCAATGCCTCATCAGATAATTCGAAGTAATAATTTGACATCCAGTGTCTCATCGGTTAAACTGAAGTAAATTGGCACCCAGTGCCTGATCGAATTAATCCGAAGTAGTAAATTGACACCTAGTGTCTCATCGACTCGAAGTCTAAGAAATCCCTGAACTCTTCCAATCCTATGGTATGCTATCTATATCTGACTCAGCCTGATACAGTTAATAGGGTTTCAATTCACTTTTCAATTACAACAATTCAATCAATATATTCAATATATATACCAATTCAATCAATATAAATTCAATAAATTCATCACATACTAAATCAATCCATTTCAATTGCAAAACACAATAATTCTCACCTCAACACTTACCATATACATTAAATTGAATTATAACAATTAACAACTAAATTCGGATGATAGAAATACAAACCAGAAATTTCGAGCTATTCCTCGTCAACTTTATCTTGCCCCTTTTTAGTCGAGGATTCCGGTACAACATTAGCTACGAAATTAAAATAATTAAAAATCATCAATACAACTGAATTCAATTTCATATTGCATATTTCAATTTTTACTCAAAATTTGTCTAAATTCTAATTTAGTCCCTAAACTGAGACTAATTTTATTTCTTCACAATAAATTCTATCTTTTCATTCAATTTCACTTTAAACTAGATTTAACTCTCTAATTTCACTTAAATTCCTAAATTTTGAATTTTTCACAATTTAGTCCCTATTACTCAAAATTTACAATTTATTCTACAATTCAATCCTTTTTCACTTCTAACTTAAAAATCTATCAATTTAATCTCTAATACTAAAATTATTCAACATTAACAACATTTAAAAACTCAATAATTTCTAAAATTTTGACATGGGTCGTGTAGTATTTAATACCGAGATTCCAAAAACATAAAAATTAAAAGAAAAAGGGACTAAATTGACTAACTAATTGAACTTGAAATTTTGAAACCGTAGTTTTCTCCTTTCTTTCTTTTTGTCCAGCTTTGTTTTTGCTTCTTTGTTTCTTTCTCTGTTTCTTTGTTTCTTTTATTTCTTTGTTTGATTATTATATAATGTAATATATAATACATATACTTAAACATTAAGATATAATATTATAATATTATAATATTATAATATATATTTTAACTTTAAATTTTTTAATAATAAACACTAATGTCGCCTCATTTATAAGGAATGACATAATTGCTTCTTTAGTCCTTTTACTTTTTTTTAATCTATAATTCAACTTTCACCCTATATGCAATTTAGTCTTTATACCTAATTATTTTTAATTCAAGCAAATTCACTTAATCAAAAATCTAATTAACTACACAACTAGCTTCGTAAATATGAGTTCGATTTACGGGAATGGAGTCCTGGGAATGCACTTTTTTAATTTGATCCTTTTTAATTAGTTAACCATCAAAACGTTAAAATTTCTTAATGAAACTTTAATACCACCTTAATGACACTCCGTAAAAATTTATAAAAACATTTACGGATCAGTTTATAAAAATAAGGTCCCGATACCTTATTTTCTAAAACCACTTGAACTTAATAAATCACTTATATAACATAAATTATCAAATCAAAAATATTTTTAAAAATTACATTTGACTCGTAAATATTAAATAATAATATTTACGAACTTACTCGTCGGATTTGGTGACCTTGAAACTACTGTTTCCAACACCACTAAAAAAATGGGATGTTACACACCCACTATCAACTTATTTTCTTCATAAACACACATCACGTATAATACTCAAAATCATGTTTGTGTAGAAATTATTAAAAGTAACATTGAATAATAATATTGGAAAAGACAAGCTGCACTTTCTTACCTTGTCTTTCACTTTCTCGCACTAATCCAGCTTTTTTTTTCTCTAGCTTAAGAAAACCCTTGCTTCCAATGATGAAGATGAAGATGGAACCAAGTTTAAGAGTGGGTGCTTTTACAATATTTTAACAAAAAAACAACCTAGATAGTTAATATTCTTGGTTGGATTTGAGAGAGCGAATGAAGAAATGATGATGAAGGCTCTTCACTTTCTTGCAAAAAAATAAATAAATGAATGACCGACAAATTTCCATGATTTAAAAATTCCAAAATCTATAGCCATAAATTTTTTTCACATCAATATTTATTCATAATTCTAAAATCATCATTATAAAATCCTTGAAAAGTCCTAAAATATTCTTTAATGGAACTACTTTTTGTAATTTGAATCATTGATGATTTAATCTTCAAATGTATATATGTCTTTTACCGATTGAGTAAGCGTCGAGTTTAAAGAAAATACGACGCCTAATGTCAAGTTTGATTCAAAAATTATCGAGTTGAGCTCGAGCTATTGATAAAGTCGAATGCTAGACAGTCTTATCACCGGTGATGTTATTGTGTTGTTTTTATAGAAGTGTTTTTTTAATATTTTATATGATTAAATATCCTTTTTACCTCATTTTCTAATTATATTAACTAAATTCCAAAAATGTTTTAATCTTTGACGCCACGGTAAACCATCAGTGATTTAAATGGAAACTAGTTTATTGTAACTTGAATCATCAATGATTTAACGCTCATTTGTGTGTATGCCTTTTATCGATTGAGTAACCATCAGGTATTGAGAAAATGTCTGGCTAGAACTTGAGTTTGTTTCGACAGTTATCGAGTCGAGCTCGAGCTATTGGTAAAGCCAAATGTTAGGCAGTTTCATCACTGATGATGTTAGGATAACAAATTCTTTCATTATACTTTACTTCCAAATCTTTTATGTTACTTGCAAATCTACAGTGAGCTAATTTGATTATGTTGTTGGGAGATTTGTAGGTTATTCACTTAATAATAGAAATTGGATTAAAATTGATTTAAAAATATGGTTGTAATTTAATTTTCTTGATTTGTGCTCATATCGT
The DNA here is from genome assembly GCF_007990345.1 of Gossypium hirsutum. Lineage (NCBI taxonomy): Eukaryota > Viridiplantae > Streptophyta > Magnoliopsida > Malvales > Malvaceae > Gossypium > Gossypium hirsutum. The sequence goes on along the minus strand of NC_053437.1, from coordinate 8,818,608 downwards.
TAATTCTAAATGACAAATAAGGTTAATATAAATTCTAAAGGAAAATGAGTTTAGAGTCAACCATCCTCTACACTAGAAATCTAAATCAAAAGTTATCCAATATTGATTCTAGGTAACAACATCATATTGAAGACCCCTAAAATCAAAAACGAAGTTGGCAAACTATAGTATATCACTTGGAGGCATTAGGGAAGGTAAGACAGTAACATTTGTGATTTACAAGACTTGGCCTAGATTTAGAGACACATCCATGATTCTAAATTTGGGATAATTCGACAAAGATTATTAATTTCCAATATTTGAAGGAGATTTTTAACCATTACTTTTGTAAATTGGTTTTGACTATTAAAAAAAAATAGCACTTTTGTTTATGCTCTTTGCATTCATCTTACATACCTTTCCTAGTTACTTGCTTTATTGTCTTCTAACTTATATAAATAATTTAGTAAGTTACTGATTCAAGTCAATAGTTAAAGTCATTCACACACTTTCTTGTGGGTTCCATCCTCAAATACTTCTTAACTGATTTAATTCATTGTAATCATTACTTGACAACAAAATTGAGCTCTTGTAATCATTAGACAAATAATGGACATTGTTTTGAGGCTTAATTAAATATTATTTTTGAAAAAAATTATTATATTTTGTTCTTCGCCAATTATAATTCAAAGGTTCAATTAATATGTAGCAATTATCAAGTGTTCTGGCACCCTTCATAATTGGCTTATTTAACTTGTTGGTAACCAAACATTTATTTCTTATGAAGTTTACAAGCAGACATCCCTTGGTCGCAAAGTTGACCTATGCTTATAAGAATTTCCCAAAATCCTTCCACAAGAAACACATTTTGTTATTGAGGCATTCCTTCAACATTCAAAACACCTTTTTTTCATGAATTCTACCCTTTTGCCGATTATCAAAGGCCACCTTACAATCATGATTTTTTTAAAAAACTCGATAATGACAATGTAGAAAGATCGCAAAGAAAAATATAACACATATTTTACGTGGAAACCCTTTTAGGAAAAAAATCACAGGTAGAGGAGAAGAAAATTCACCAATGTCGAATTTGAATGATACAAGAGGAGTTTTGACTACATCTATTTATAAGTTGAAAAAACCTAATTCCAATCAATGCCTAATATATTATGCTAATAAATTCTAAATATATTATACTAATAAATACTAAATATTCTAGAAAGAAAATATATTTTGTTTAACTTGACTTTCAAGCAATCTATTAGAATTTAGGTCACACAACTCTAACAATTTTCTTAAAAATTCTTAAACAATTGTTGTTCCCAGTAATGTGCCTAGAGCATCCACTATGAAAGTAACACATATTACCTGTGGTAAGTTTTAATAATTTATGTGAAACAATAAAGCACTTTTGGTCTTTTTTTTCTTTAGATTAACTTATACTTTTGTCCCCTAGCAAGCTCTCCTCGAGCTGTAACAAAAGCAACATTTGGGCACTTCTTTCGCAAATTCTTCTAGAGCTTGAAACACCTTGGCCTAATATAGCATGGAACACCACAACGGTAACAAATAATCTTATGGGTTTTCTTTCTACAACCTTTTGGTTGAATAATCTCAGCCTTTTTAGAACATTGAAGTTGTTCAACAACTCTTTTGCATTTGAAAAACATAGTTGGTTTTTGTTGTTTTTTTTCCTTTGTCTACATAACCAAGTCCACCCTTACCGAGGTCTCTTATATTAGCTACCGATATATCATCTAACTTATCATTTCTAAACATAGATTTCTTCAGCACAAATCGAGCTATTAATGACTCTTTCAATTCCACCCCCAATTTGGATGACTTGGCATTCAAAAAAAGAATATTTTCCCTCAATCTACCTCATTAGCTTTTGGTTCTCCAATTCTAGAAAGGAGTTTTCATTAGTGAGTCACTCATTCACTTTGCACACTTGGTCCCCTTTTATCTAGCATAGCTTGCAAGTCTCTATGATATCATCAGTGAACTCACTGTCAATGTTACTTGAATAATCTAAGTCAGTTGCATCTAATAGAGTAACTTAAGTGGTAAAGGCAACATAGTTGCTTCAGAACTGCTTGATGTATCTTTATAATCCAAGTAACATAGGGTGATTTTTCTTCTTCTTCAAAGTACTAGTGTCAGGGGGCTAGAACTTTAGTCTCGCAATCCATAGGCAATCCTTTCGTTCCAAACATGCCTAAGTCAACATAGCCACCAAAAAATTGATGATTAACAAAGAATTATTTCAAGGCACCAATTTATATAGAAGAAGCAACACAATCAAAAGAAGGCTCAAACGAACAAAATAGCCACAAAAAACTTATGCACGAGAGATGTTTGAGTAAATGCTCTCAATTGTATTAATTTCTCAAAGAATGTAAAAATAAAATGGATGAATGGATCACTGGATGATTTACAAATGAGGGGGGTGCTCTCTATGTAACACCTCTAACCCCTATTTGTCGCCGAAATAAGGTTGAGAGGCATTACAGAACAGAACACAGCTCAAAATAGGTATTCAATGCATTTCATGATCCGTAAAACAATCATTTTAATTCACTAATCTTACTCAAATTTCGAAGCTTAATAGTACTACATACTTAACGTTCGTATATTAAAATTTACTATTTAAGCTTATAAAAATTTCAATACATATATTTCATAAGATGGATATCAAATATAAGAAAATACTCATGCGTAAATAACCATATTAAATTGAACCATTCAAGAAAAAAAATCATGTGCACACCATGCCATTTATTCTTTCCTTTACTCAATTAACAATTACCATATAAAAAAATACTCAAATCATGCACAACTCATTTAACTAATAATAGTCAACAATCCAAACATTAGTAACCAAGACACATATATGGGTATATAGATACACATTCTACTTGCCTAACTTTAACCAATTTTGCGTGTGCATTATTACCAACTCTAGACCTATTTACAAGACAATTATACATGAATTTATAAGACCAAAACATACCTATTTTCTTATTACAAGTTTATACATATAAACATACATTAATTGAATCATTTCCGAACACCCATACTAAACATATCACTTTGCATATACTTATTTAAACAAACATTATTTTGAGACCAATTATACTAAAAATACACCTAATTTGCATGCTTAACATACATACACATAACTAATTACTTATCTGCGTATTCAGACATCCAATATGACTTCAATACATGATTTAACCATATCACATACTCAATAATATGAGTTTAATATTTTAACCGAATATACATATACACTTTATTCAACATTTCTATCCAATTTACTAATGCAATCATACCATTTCAAATTGTCAACTATCCGAGTATAGCATAATTCCCACATAATGAATACAACCAATTTCAACATTAACATATAACTAAACAATTAACTACATGAATAAATTACCATTGTCAAACCATAATTTAGATTAAAACCATCATCTATATTTGCGATTTAAGCTAACACATGACCGATTATCACTATCTTTAGCATCATTAAAAATCCACAACTAAAACACATCCATATATCAAAATTACCACACGCATATACCATGACCAAATTTATTTAAACATTGATCATTAGCTTTAAGATCAAGCCATTTTCGCATGGCTAAACATATAGAAATTTCAAGACCAACCAAAACAAATGCTAGCTTATACATGCCATAAGTTCAAAATTCAAGCTTCAAAAAAATACCAGAATTGCATTCGATAGTGTGATGGATTTCCTTGACGATCCCCGGGCTCATAAATAACTTCCAAAATCTATAAAACAACGAACGAACGAACATACAGTAAGCTTAAATAGCTTAGTAAGTCATAAGAAAATAGTTTAACAAAGAACATATATAATTCATACAAGTAGGTCGAAAACTCCCAGTCTTGAACACACATAAATATAAACATATTTAAGCGATTATTTCACATTATCATGTTATACTACAATACTTACCTTTACTTCCAAACTTTATATAACTCAAATATACCTGAATCCTTTAATTCAAACTCACATTCGATTTTTCCGTAACATTTTCTGTTGAACCATTCGGAATCAAAAGGATACTCGGATAGCTCAAAAAGCTCGAACAATGCCAACCTCCCAGACGTGGTCTTACATGTAGTCAAATAACGATGTCACTATCATAGACAGGGTCTTACACATAATCATATACAATGATAATGTCCTAGACATGGTCTTACATGTAAATCTCAAATCGATTCCATCGTCCCAAACGTGGGTTTTACACGAAATCACATATCGGAATCCTTTGATTCGTAAGGCTTTCGGATGTCGTAATTCAATCGAATTAATCTCGTAACTAATTAATCTATGCTGTATTTAATTCAACAATTTATATATATATAAAAATAAATTTGATTTAACATAATTTATTCACTTACGAACTTACCTCAGACGAAGACAAGCGGAAGGAATTGACTACTCGACCATTTTCGACTTTTCCCGACCTAATTCTGTTTTCTTTTGTTCTTGATCTTTATAAATTCAAATTCGCTATTTAATAACACATTTCATACAAATTTATTCCAAAAATTCATAAATGGGTAAATTGCATTTTAGCCCCTAACATTTTACATTTTTTACAATTTAGTCCCTATTTCACAAAACACAAAATACACATACTTTAAAAATATCCTAGCTTGGCCGAATATCCCTATAGCTTATATAAGCCCATATATTTCATTTAATTTAAATTTTCGCCCCTCAATTTTTCATTTTCACAAATAAATCCCTAATTTGGATTTTTATCAAAAATTACTTAACAAAATTTAATAATCTATCAACAAATATTTATTTATCATAATAAAAAAAACAAAAACAACAATTTCTCATCAATGTCAATTCTCAAAATAATCATAAATTCTAAAAATTAAAACATGGACTAGGTAATATACGAAGCAACGATCTCAAAAACGTAAAAATTATCAAAAACTAAGCAAAGAACATACCTTAATCTAGCTAAACAAGTGCCGAACCTAATGAAGCTTCAAACATTTCTTTTTCTTTTATGTTTCGGCAAAAACAAGATGATAATGACCATTTGCATGTTTGTTTTTATTTAATTAATAATAACACAACAATTACTATTTTAACCTTATCCATATAACATTAAAAATCTAGTAACTAATGTCCACACTTGCCCATGCATTAATTCAATGGTCCATTTTCATCTTAAGGACCTCATACTTAAAAAGCCATATCAACTCGGTACTTTAACAAATGGCACACAACTTTTATATTTTCTGCAATAAAGTCCTTTTTCACAAATCGGGTCACAAACGATAAAATTAATTCACGAAAATTTCACACATGTCAATTCACATACTATAAGCATGGAAAATAATATTAAAATATTTTTTGACTAAGATTTGTGGTCTCGAAACCACTTTCTGACTAGAGTCTAAACCGAGTTGTTACAACTCTCCCCTTTTAGGGATTTTCGTCCTCGAAAATCTTACTGTCGAAACCATTTTTTTGTAAAAAAGAAAATAGTCATCGACTTAAAAAAGATTGGAGTCACCACCGATCTTGCATTGAGGTGTGATTAGATCACCTTGAAAACAGTTTTAGTCTACGAATTTTAAAAAGAACGAGTTCGGGAGTCAGTTACGTACGAGGAAGGATTAGCACTCTCGTATCACCCAAAATTGGTACCTAATCAATTAATTAATGTCTTAATGTCAAAAAATCGAAAATTCGAAAAGAAATCTAAAAATATGATCATTTTGTTAAAATTACTTAAAAATTTAAAGAAGGGTGTATTTCTCGTTTATCGAGAAAAAAATTATATCCCGTGAGTTAGAACACAATATCTTAAATCCCGAAATAAGAACAAACACCAAAATTTATTTATTTTTAGAAATTTTGATCATCTCAGTTTCAGAGAAGAAATCATATCCCGTAAGCTGGAACATGGTCTTTTCTTGATTGCCAAGATAATTTTTAAGTAAATGTGTTTTTGTTTAGAAAAAAGGTTCGTATATTTGAAATTATTGAAAAATCGAGACCCCGTAAGTTAGGATACGATCTTTTCGAAAATCCCAAACACTGAGTGTTATGCTATCTTGGAAGCTTTTGAATAAAATGATTTCAAAACTTAAACATATTAAACGTAACTTTTTGAGCGAATAAAGCGCGATGGAATAATAATGTACAATGCGAAGCGATAATTTGTAAACCAAAATGTACTCTAATGAACTACAAATAACCAGTAAATACCAATAAGCAATACAATACACACAAGAGCAATAATCTCGCATCACATATTATATAAATTCTAACATTAACAATCAAAGGCTAATGATCTAAAAGTCAATCCTAAAAGAAAATACCAAGCAAATTAACACAAATAAAATGCAAAAAATTTTAAAATAACTACAAAAAAATAGCATAAAAAATTGGAATTATCAATGTATAAACAATAAATTATATGTATAATTTTTTTTAAAAATAATTAATATGAAAACTTGAAAAAGTTTAAAAAATAGAATAAAAAACTATATGAAGTAGTATAAATAAATTTTAAAGCAAATATTGCATAAGAATATTATCGTATAAATCTTTAAAGATGAAATATGTATAAGTGAATTTTAAAAAATGTATTATAAAATAAAACCATGTAAAAATACAAATTATATTGAAAATTACATAAAAAATATATAAAATAATAGATGGAAATTAAAATAATAATATATGATAAATTTAAACAATGTTAATAATAAATTTAAAATAATAATTGAGCTTAATCATTAAATTAGATTTAAAATTAAATATATTAAAAAATAAAAGAATATACATTTAAATAAATTAAAAAACATTAAACTAAACTAATAAGAATTAAATTGGATTTAAAACAAATTTAGAGGGAAAAACGTAAATAAAATAAAATAAAGGACCTAATTGAAAGGCGCGAATAACTCAAAGCGACCGATTGGGGAAATATCCCCACCCTCTGAAATGCACCGTTTCACCAGGACCAAATCAAAAACCAAATAAAATTTAAAGTATCAATTGAATGAAAAAGTAAAAAAAACTAAATTAAAATAATTAAAAATGCGGATGGGCCAGATGTGCAAATTGCCCATTAATCAAAAGCACGTGGATCCTCCCGTTGGGTCGGGCCACCGCGCGGGTTATGCCTTATACGGCGCTGTTTTGAGGCCACTGAAACATACCCTAAACGACGTCATTCAGTACCTGTTATAAAATAAACAAAAAAAATTAAAATCACTTCCTACCTTTTTAAAAAAAAAACTATCAACCCTATTTTTTCTCTGCTAGGGTTTCCTAAACTGAAGCCAATCCTCTGCGCCTCCATCACGATTCCATCGTGAACAGTGGTCGAAGCTGCACCACAAAGGGCTTTTTAGCTCCTTTTGTGTGGATCTGAAGGCGTTGCAAGCTAAGCCTTCTCTTTTCTTTTTCTTAATACTTACTGTATTATTTTTTTAAATGAATCGAAAAAAGAAGAAGAGAAAAAACCCCTAATATCTACCTTAATTTTTTTTTTGTATTCTAAGATCTCTGCTTGTTATATTAAATATTTTTCTATTTTTCTATTGATTCGTGAATCCATTTACAGATGCAAAAATTAGCTTTATATAGCCGAATGAAAACACAAAAATTATTTATTTTTTCTTTTATATTGTCTCTGTTATTTGTTGCATTCTGTTATGGCTTTCTAGTGTGCTCTTTTCTGCTTATTTGTTGCAGGTGCGAGGTCAGCTGGAATGGAGGTACATGTGCGGCTGAGGCAAGAGGCTGGTGCGCGCGAAGGGCAGGAGCAGCGGCTGAAAGTTGAAGGCTAGGGTTTCTGTTTGTTTTTTAATGCTGTGGGCTGCAAACTGGGCTTTAGTTGGGTCTAGGATTGTAGTGGTTTTTATTATTTTGGGCTTTTGTAATTTGGATATGTTATTAGACTTTATTAATGGACTGCTATTTTATTATTTTTATTGGTTTATTATTAATTTGGTTAATATTGGGCCAAACCAAAATTGGCCTATTATAGCTGCCTCTCTTTTCTCGTTGTCATGTAACGAAAATGGAGCAAAGACTTAAAAAGGGTCAATTTTGCCTGGTCTTGCCGAGGCTTGACCTCTCATGGTGCTTCTCTTCTTCAAATAGCTTAATTCCAGCCCACTGCATCTTGTTGCTTCGATCCATTCTACTTCAACTTCAGATACAACTTGTAGCTTCAATCTACTCTGCCGCGACTTCAAAGGGACGAGATTTGTGATTTTAGTCTGCTCCACTGCAACTTCAGGGAAATAAGACTTATTATGGTAGATTTAATCTGACCTACTACAACTTCAAAGGTATAGGGTTTGTCGTTTTAATTCGCTCCAGTGCAACTTCAATGAGATAGGATTGGTGGCTTCAATCTGCTTCACTGTAACTTCAAGAAGATAAGATCCGCCACAATTTGTAGCTTTAATCTATTCCACTGCAATGCCAGGGAAAAAAGATTCGCTACCTTCAGCTTTAATCTGTTCCACTGCAACGCCAGGGAAATAATATTCGTTGCATTCTATTCCACTGCAACACCAGGGAAAAAAGATTCACTGCTTTCAGCTTTAATCTGTTCCATTCCAACGCCAGGGAAATAAGATTCGTTGCCTTCTGTTCTACTGCAACACCAGGGAAAAAAGATTCATTACCTTCAGCTTTAATCTGTTCCACTGCAATGCCAGGGAAATAAGATTCACTGCCTTTAGCTTTAATCTATTGCAACGCTAGGGAAAAAAGATTCGCTGCCTTCAACTTTAATTTGTTCCACTACAACACCAGGGAAAAAAGATTCACTACCTTCAGCTTTAATCTATTCCACTGCAATGCCAGGGAAATAAGATTCGCTGCCTTCAGCTTTAATCTGTTCCACTGCAATGCTAGGGAAATAAGATTCGCTACTTTCAGCTTTAGGGTCCGTTTGTTTGCCAGTAAAATGTTTTCCGTAAAATGATTTCTGGAAAATGTTTTACTTTTCTGTAAAATGATTTACTGGAAAATATTTTCTGGTGTTTGGATGAATCTGTGTAAAATATTTTCTGCTGTTTGGCAGATTTCCTGAAAATATTTTTCGGCAAAGTTGTTTTTACCTATATTAATATATATTAATAAATTTTTATATTTGAAATTGTTTTTACATATATTGCAATGATTTATTTATAATAATACTCAATTTCCATTATCCACATATAGAAATCTCTATGCTTGTATTGTGGAAACCTTTCCAACCAGTTAACCAGAAAAACATATGCATCTTCAGCTGTAAATTGAGCAAGGGAACATATGAACCAAGTCCCTCAAAAACTAAAACTAACTACATCTATGTGACTCGGTCTGAATATGCATTAACAAACAGACCAAAGATCTGAATCTGCCAAAATATTCGAATTTAGCAAGTTAAAAAATTGTAAAAAGTAAAGTAGCTAATCAATTCGTATATCAGAATCTGTCATCCCCAAAAACAAAATGGATTCAAAAAAAGGATTCAATATCCTATCAACAAAAGTAAAGCAGATTCAAGTATTACTCAGAGTCCAAAATTTAATACCAACAACTTGAATAACACAAGCCATTTTACAACTTCATTACAACTTCAAAATTTCGCAGAAATGTATAAATGGCATGACTGCATCAAGAAAATCAAAATTTATCACTAAAAAGAAGAGATGGGGGAATCTTTGACTCTTGAGGCTCCTTGCAAATTACTTTCTGCAAAATAAACACACATTCCAAAAGGATTTTTAAATTATAGTAATCAAGATAAAAAGATCATAACATAAACATCTAGAATATACAAACAGAAGATTTGAAAGCTAAAATGTTCAACATAGAACTAAAAACAATAAACTAGAGCTAGATGGTTAGCATTAAAAGTTCACTAGAGACCAAAATGATGAAACCAGTTTCACAATATTTGCAGTCTAAAAAAGAAAACTGTTAGGCACCTTATCGTTAAGCATCTGGTCAAAATTAAGTGTATAATTAGTCAATTTGTTGTTCTTCAAGTCAGCATACCTGCAATCAGGTTTAATGAATATTAAAAAGAAAACAAAATAGTACAAGAACTACTGAGAAGATCATAGCAATACTAATTAGATTGCATAAATAACTTGATATAATAATAAGTAGCTTACTTTACAGCACCATAACCAACTGCATCAGCAGTACTCTCAATCTCCTCCTCGGTCCATTCTTCACCCTTACTTGATTCGCACACAAAGTAACAATTTCAGATACAAGAGGTTGAAAAGTTCAAAGGCTACACAATTTAACAACTGTAAGGACTTGCAGTAACAAATACGTCACTAATAGACTGACAAACATAAGGTAGTTGAAAAGAGTTGAAAAACATTTGTAACAACAGAGATAAGGTTCAATATCATACCATGCTCGATAAGTGCTACTTTACTTCAGTTCTTGGCTTCATCAAGTAGATCAACTAAACAAACTACTTCAGTGTTACGGGTTCGAAAACGCTTGCCATCTTCTCCAAGAACAAGTCAAAAACCAACATGGCTAGCTTTGGGATAACTATCACCTTGAGGAAGCCACCCTGCACGTTTGGCAGCCTGAAAAATAACCAAAATAGTTTCAGAATATACAGCAAAAGACTAGATGTCAAAAGTCGGAATAACTCTTTAATATATGTATGTTTTAATATATGTAAACTGACCATAACATCGTTCGACTAAATAATTAATATATTGAGCTAGCCTTATTGATACTAACCTCTTAGCAATGAAGCAAAGCAACATCTTGTAACACGATTCAAGTAAGCAACAACAAATTGGGGTTTGAAATAATAAAAAACATAGCAGCTTTAAATTAAAGACAACCACAATATGGAAAGCATCAAATTTTTTAAAGGAGATGGAAACAAAAATTGAAGGCACCACAATGGCTTTCAAGGAGCATGGCAGTGGCTTTAAGAACGGCAAGTAGTTGATGTTTGGATGGATTGGTACGATAAATATGGATGAAATTGCAGTAAAATGGAGCAAATTCGAGGGATGATTGGCACTTAACAGCAGTGAATTGGAATGGAATTAGTGGCAATTTCATCGAGAAACTGTGGCCTCCTTTGTAAAAAAAACTATGACCAGGGTTAACATTAGGGATTATGGAACTGACGAGACATGAAGAAGTTGAAGTCATGGTGCTGGAATTGAAGTTGTCTCAACCAATTGCAAACAGCTGTTTGTTGACATATATTGGAAGACAAAGGGGATACCAAAAAGAACTGTAAAAATTCCTAATTGCAAGCTACCAAAAGGGGAAGACAGAAGGGGATACTTACAAAATCGACGATGGGCCAACTTTGAGACGTTTAGATCCTGCAAATTCGTGAGGGGAAGATAGATTGAAGAAGGAGAAGGTCGGAAGGAGGGAGGGATTTTCCGAAAAATGTCTTACAGAATTGAAATTGGTAAGACATTTTCCCTGAACTGAGGCCATTTTACCCGTGTTTTGGAAACATTTTCCAAGTGTAAAATGTTTTCAGGCTCCCAAACACTGTAAAATTAGGAAAACATTTTCTGGAAAATGTTTTCTAGCAAACAAACGCACCCTTAATTTGTTCCACTGTAACGCCAGAGAAATAAGATTCGCTGTCTTCAGCTTTAATTTGTTCCACTGCAACACCAGGGAAAAAAGATTCGTTGCCTTCAGCTTTAATCTGTTCCACTGCAATGCCAAGGGAAATAAGATTCGCTACCTTCAGCTTTAATCTGTTCCACTACAATTCCATGGAAATAAGATTCGCTGCCTTCAGCTTTAATCTGTTCCACTGTAACGCCAAGGAAATAAGATTCGCTGCCTTCAGCTTTAATCTGTTCCACTGCAACACCAGGGAAAAAAATTTTCCATAATAACTTTAATCCATCTCACTGCAACTTCAATAGTATAGGATTTGTGGTTTTACCAATCTGTTCTCTGGGGAACATAACCTGTAAAATCCATTTCATATGTCTATTCATGCCTAGTGATTAGGATGTTATGATTGGAATGAAATCAAAATCACCTAACTAGATGTGTATGAATGAATGCAGAATGTCATGAAAATGATCTCTTAATGTTTGAGTTGTTATTGCTCGTTGTTTATTAAGGCTCTATCATTAACATGTTCTTGTTTGACTGGTACCTTCGAAAAAAACTCAAAGAAACACTCAATCAGTTTGCCCCACTGTAATCTTCAAGGTTCAATCCACTGGGACATAAAATTTGTACCATCTTTCTCCCACCGTAATTCAGGAATACAAGATCTGGCTCTTTCTCAATCCTCTCCTACTGCAATTCAAGGATACAGGATGTGAATCTCTTTGGTCCCTTACACCATTCCCAAGGTGTAATACCAATGTAGAATTTTATTTCCCAAAGAATAACCTCCTCATATACTTGGTGATCTTTACTCGTTTGTTCATTGAAGCTCTATCACCAGCAAGATAACTCGTCATTTTGTTCAATCAATACTTTGATAGAAAAATCCGAAGGGATAGTCTTAATTTAGACTCTTCCTTCTTAGATATTTCCAACCGTTAAACCCTGTGTGTTCTAAACAATAGTCCTGTTTTAGGTTCTTGTATTATTTAGAAACTTCTAGAATAATATGCAAAACTGCCTTTGTGAAAGTATTATTAGTCCATTAATCATTATTCTAATGCATCATGCTTGTAAAAGATCATAACAATGAATAAGAATAGAATTGATTTGGAGCATAGCTCAAAATGAATAAATTATCAAGGATAAAAAGAATTGATTGGGGACACGCATCTTAAAAAGAATGAAGTATTCCAAGAATGACAAATTGAATGTAAATAGTATGAAAACTAGGTGCCTCAGATATCGCAGCTTGAATTTCTCTGTACAAATTTCCTGAAGACCATTTTGAGTTTGACATGTGTTTAGGAGATCTACAGTACTTTGTCGATGCCCCAAGATGTCACATACCCCTTTCCTATTAATTTAGGTATAGTAAGATCACTGCATGCCCCATTTTGATCAATATTTGAGCCATCCTGTTCGATTTTTCAACTTAAATCCCCTTTGTTCTCAAGGAACCCTTTGCGAGTTTTCACCTTGGCCTCTCCTTTTTTTTTTAGAACTCAAAGCGCCTTTTGCGGGTTTTTACCTTGGTCTTTTTTTTTGTATTTAGGACTCAAATCGCCCTTTGCGAGTTTTCACCTTGGTCCCTTCTCCTTCTTTAGGTGAAGTAGTTCTTGACTGAATCTGAGTTTATAGGATTAGACAAGTTTTTACCATCTATCTCGGTCAAAATCAGCACTCCTCCGGAAAAGGCCTTCTTTACCACATCAGGTCTTTCCCAATTTGGCATCTATTTCCTTCTAAAATCTTTTTGTATGAGAGGATCATTTTCAATACTAGGTCTCATTCATGGAATTCTCTTGGGATGAACCTTTTTGTCATGAGCTCGCATCATTCATTTTTTGTACATCTGATTGTGACGGATAGTCCTCAGCCTCTTTTCTTTGATCAAGTTCAACCAGATTCATTCTACTTCACCTAAATTTAGTTTTGACAAAACTTAGAGAGAAGGAATCTCGACTACAATTGAAAAACCGTGATAAGCCAAAGAGAAAGGCGTTGCCCCGGTAAAAGTTTTTGTTTCTTTTTGTTTTTTGTTTTTTTATTTTTTTGTATTTTTTTCTTTTTTTCTTTTTTTTCCTCTACTGCCATTCATTTTGGGGTGATATGGCAACGAGTTATGGTGTTTGATCTTGAATTGACTACAGACCTCCACTATTATGCTGTTGTTCAAATTCAGCGCATTGTCAGATATGATTCTTTCTGGCATTCCATACCAACATATGATCTCATTTTTCAAGAATTTTTTGACTGCAAACTTTGTGACGTTAGCATATGAAGTAGTTTCCACCCACTTGGTGAAGTAATCAATGACAGCAAAGATGAAGTGATGTCCATTAGAAGCCTTCGACAATATTGCCCCAATGACATCCATGCCCCACATGGAGAAAAGCCATGGAGAAGTCATAATGTGAAGAGGAGAAGGAGATGCATGTGTCACGGGCCAAAGTGCAAAGCCTGTAACCATGGCACAAAAAGTGCCCCATGGAGGTCTATCGATTAGATAGGAACATTTAGCCCACGAGAACTGGCCCGATTCAGAGAGTTGCTGGAGAAGCCTGTCAGATTGAAGCCTGGTTGGCCCGATGATGAAAACATGGCAACTTAGGCTAATTTTAGTAACTAATCTTAGAAGATAAAGAGAATCATATTTTGTAAAGATTAGATTATATTTGATATGGCAAATCTTGTAAATCCCTAAAATCAAAGGATATAGTGAATCTCGTCCGTCGATGTAAATGTATCTTAACCGTCGATTTTGGGGGAGCTCAACTATAAATAGAGAGCCTCCCCCTTATTTGTACTCATCCATTGTAAGCTGAATTCTTAAGAGTAATAGAATTCTTGAGCATTTACGCAAACATTTTCTGTGCATTCTTTCTTTGCCTTTCTGTTGTTCACTTGTAGCTTCTTTTGGCACAACCACTTCCGCTATACAAATTGGTGCCTTGGAGGAGTTCTTAAAAGAATCCTCACTTTTGGACGTAAAGGCTGACTTAGGAGAGTTTGGGACGAACGAATCACGTAAGGACACACGGATTGCGAGACGAAAGGCCTAGTCCTGTGACAAGTGGTATCCAAGCCAAGTTTTGAACCAAGTGATATTCGAGTTGGTTCAAAGGCACCGTTGGGATGTTGAAAGAATTCGTTGGTCAGAGTGAGCCAATGGAGACCCGTGGGAGGGTCAGAAAAGGAAGTCACTCGAAGGACATGCTGACAGCTTTGGAAAATCGAGTGGTTAATCTCGAGGAGCCTGTTGGTGACATGAGAGAGACACTCGAAGTGGTCCTGAACCGTATTGAGGAACTGAGGGAAGACAGCAAGGAATTCGTGCTGGACACTCTTAGGTCCACTTCGGACAAGTTGACGGTAAGGGATGAAGCTCTCGAAGATATGGTGCTTGCCATGAAAAAAGAAATGGAGGAGCTCAAGGAGGAGCTTACGATTTACAAAGCTGCTTTGAGTAATTGGATGTTGTCTTCAAGGCCAAAGCAACAAACAATGGATGTTCCCAAACCAGAGAAGTTCAAGGGTGTACGATCCGCAAGGAATGTGGACAAATTCTTATGGGAAATAGAGCAATACTTTCGAACGATGGGCATCGAGGATGATGCCATTAAGGTAAACACTGCTTCAATCTATTTTACTGATGTAGCTCTCTTGTGGTGGCATCGTAGGTCCACGGATGAGAAACGTGGTGGGAACACAATTGGGACTTGGAAGGAGTTCCAAAGAGAGTTGAAGAAGCAGTTTTACCCTCAGTTTTGCCAAGAAGGAGGCTCGAGCAAAGTTGTGTTGTCTCACGCAACAAGGCACTGTTCGGGAGTATGTTCGGGCATTTAGCAAGTTAATGCTTGAAATCTCTGACTTGAGTGAGAAAGAAGCTTTCTATTGGTTCGAGGATGGGTTAAAGCTGTGGGCAAAGCATGAGTTGAGAAGGTAAGGAATCACTAAACTTACTGTAGCCATGGCAGAAGCAGAGTCCTTTGTTGAGCTTGGTCCAGCGAGAGACAAGTCAAGACGTCTAAGCCCAATGGAAAGGGCAATGGTGAGAGAAACCATGAAGAAGATGAAGAGGGACATAACGATGATTGCAACAGTACCGATAGCACAAGTGGCAATGGGAAACCACGAGATGCGAAGGGGGGATTCGACAACCCAAGGGACAAGAGGAAGAAAATAAAATGTTTCATTTGTCAAGGACCACACATGGCGCAAAAATGTCCAAATAAAATGATGATTTCGGTAATAAAAAAGAAAGATGAGCGGAAGGAAGAGGCGAAGCCTACCGAAGGAAAGACATCGAGAGTCAATTCGATGGTGCTCATTCTTGGGAAGAGGAATGGTGGAAAAGGGTTGATGTTTGTGGACATCAACATTGCGGGTCAGAAGCGGAGTGCTCTTATTGATACGGGAGCATCGGACTTGTTCGTGTTGGAAAAGCCTGCGAAAAAGCTTGGTCTGTCGATTAGGAAATCAAATAAGAAGATCAAGATAGCAACTTCCAAGAAAGCCCCAACTGTGGGAGTAGTTCGTGATATGGAACTACAAATCGGCAAATGGAAGAGTAAGGAAGATTTCGAGGTAATCCAATTGGATGATTACGATTATGTGCTTGGCTTAAACTTCCCTGACAAGATTCAGGCAACTCTGCAACCATGGGCCGATCAAATCCATATTGTCACCGATCAGTTAACAAAAATGGTTGTGCCGGTGCATCAGGATATGAAGGTTGGGACCCAGGTGTTATCGTCAATCCAACTAGTCGAAGATGTTTCGTATGGGAGAAATATTACGTCGGAACGAAAAGCTGCGAAAGCCCCTTCGAAAGTGTTAGTGGTGCAAGGGACCGATATGAAGCTTGCGGATTCGACTGTGGAGCCGACACCTTTGGGAAAGGTGGGTTGTGCATCGAGCTTTGAGGGAAAAGGAGCGATGCAAAAATAGTCGAGACGAGTAAATGCTATGAGTAAGGTACATTGCAAACACTCTGATAGTGTTTTGAATTCTAACTTGTTGGCTTGGCAAGGTCGTAGGGGCCCTTTCAAAGTTCATAAGCAAGGAGGCCAAGGAACTGTGGGTGGTATGAAGCTGAGATGTGAGAATCCAGGGGATTCTAGTGAGAACAACTCAAAATTGGGGCAACTTAGAGCGGAGACTTCTTGCCAACGGAATGTACCAACGAGTGCAACGGTTCAAGATAAGAGGCGACAGAAGCTGAGGCATAGGTTCCAAAAGAAGGGACAACCCGACCGAAAGACAATTTGGGAAGAAGCTGAGGCAACGAGAAAGTTTCAAGGTGAATCAAGTTAGTGTCATCCAGAAGTCACAACGAGGGTGTTGCGAGAATGGGTGGGGGAGAATGTCACGGGCCAAAGTGCAAAGCCCGTGACCATGGCACAAAAAGTGCCCCATGGAGGTCTATCGATTAGATGGGGAACATTTAGCCCACGAGAACTGGCTCGATTTAGAGAGCTCTTGGAGAAGCCTGTCAGATTGAATCCTGGTTGGCCCGATGATGAAGACATGGCAACTTAGGCTAATTTTAGTAACTAATCTTAGAAGATAGAGAGAATCATATTTTGTAAAGATTAGATTAGATTTGATATGGAAAATCTTGTAAATCCCTAAAATCAAGGGATATAGTGAATCTCGTCCGTCGATGTAAATTTATCTTAACCGTCGGTTTTGGGGGAGCTCAACTATAAATAGAGAGTCTCCCCCTTATTTGTACTCATCCATTGTAAGCTGAATTCTTAAGAGTAATAGAATTCTTGAGCATTTACTCAAACATTTTGTGTGTATTCTTTCTTTAGCTTTGTGTTGTTCACTTGTAGCTTCTTTTGGCACAACCGCTTCCGCTATACAAATTGGTGCCTTAGAGGTGTTCTTAAAAGAATCCTCACTTTTGGGCATAAAGGCTGACTTAGGCGAGTTTGGGACGAACAGATCGCCTAAAGCCGCACGGATTGCAAGACGAAAGGTCTAGTCCTATGACGCACGGTGGAGGTAATTCTTGTATCACCTTATCTTTATCTGGGTCGATCTCAATTCCTTTTTCACTGACTATGAAGCCTAACAACTTTTTTGACCTAGCTCTGGAAGTGCATTTTGCTGGATTGAGCTTGAGCTGGAACTTCCTCAATCTTAAGAACAATTTTCTCAAGACCTGTACATGTTCCTTTTTTGTTCTAGATTTTGCAATCATATCGTCGACGTAAAGGTTGATTTCCTTATGCAACATGCCATGGAATAAGGCTACCATGGCTCTTTGATATGTTGCTCCCGCATTCTTTAATCTGAATGGCATCAATTTATAGCAAAATGTTCCTCATAGGGTTACAAATGTAGTCTTTCTCATGTCTTTGGGATGCATCTTTATCTAATTGTATCCAGAGAAGCCGTCCATGAAGGAAAATAGTTAGTAGCCTGTTGTATTATCCCCCAAAGTGTCAATGTGAGGCAATGAGATATTGTATTTTAGGCCGGCCTTGTTCAAGTCCCTGTAATCCACACACATTCATATTTTCTCATTTTTTAGGGACTGGGACGATGTTCGCTGCCCATTCTGAATATTTGACCACTTGTAAGAACCCAGCATCAAATTGCTTTTTGACTTCTTTTATTTTTAGCACAATATCAGGCCTCATTCTCCAGAATTTCTGCTGAACTGGCTTGCAATCTTTTTTTATTGGAAAGTAATGTACTATAATGTCAGTGCTTAACCCGAGCATATCCTGGTGTGACCATGTGAAGACATCTTTGAATTCTTGAGTAACTTCAACGAGGTCTCGCTTCGTCTTTATGGTATGTTAATACCAATCTTCACCTCTTTTCCTTCTTCCAAGCTCACAATTTCCATTGATTCCTTGTTGGGTAGGATTTGTTTCTCCTCCTGTTCTACCATCCTTAATAAGTCCGAAGATAAGCCACATTCTATGTCATCTTCAAAGTCATGAGATCTCTCTAAACACATGTCTTGTTCAAAAGGAAATTCTAAGTTTGTACCAGCGTCACTCATGTCATTGATATCAAGGGACCTATTGTAGGTACCAAAGAATATACAAATAATGTATGAATTAAAGAATAATTATCTGTACAGTATGATTATGAATAAAATGAAAGAATGATTTGGAAGAAAATCTTCAAAAGAATGAAAGAATAGTTACTCGTATGGAAAGAATGAAAGAATATTTTCTCAAAATGAATGCAAAGATGTATTTCATTAAAATAATGATGTTTAGACATGAGCCTATTTCACAGAAGGATTCTTATCACTTCTAGGCTAAAAGCAACAAGTGTGTTCTGTACATTCCTCTAAGTAAGGTCTAAAAACTACATGCATTTCTTCTGCAGTCCAACTGTTTAGCTCACTCCTCGGTTCATAAGGGTAGATATCTAACAAGGTCCCTCCTTCAATTGCTTCTTTGTATATGATATTGATGCCCCAATTTCTGGACATTCCCTCCGAGCCTTTATTATATTCAAAGAATTCTAGTTCATTATCATCCATTAGGCCTTGTTGTATCTTAGCTAGCTGCTCTTGCATCTACGTTTGTATTTGGTCTTGCATCTCTCTTTGAAATTGTTCAAGTCTTTCTAATCTTTGACCCATATCTTTTGTCTTTGCTCGGGTACCGTAATGATGTTTGGTTAGCAAGTCTTTTTGTTGGTTTCTAGATTAACTGAAATAATTTTAACCAATTAGGATCTTTTGGTAGACCTTAATGCATATGATGTGATGTAATGCAAAAGCATGAAATATATGCAAAAAGGCATCAATTCTAATTCATTTCTATTTAGAAAACTTTACTGGAAAACAATGTTCTTTACATAAAACATATTAGATATACGGCTTTGCCCTAATGCTCAGAACCTTAATTTTCCTAAGCAGTGAAGCTAACTCTTCCCCTCGGTCTGATTCAAGCTTGTACTTTACACTTAGCGTATCAGATTGTACTACCAAAGTCTGTAAGTAATCAGCTACATTTCGAATCTGAGCCACAACCTCCCCCATAATGTGATCTCTGTTTCTAACTTGGTTCTGACAAAAGTGGAGCTGTTCTTTCTAACGCTCTTCACTGGCTTCAAGGAATTCAATCCGCATTTCATAGTTTTGTAATGTCTCCTCTAATTCTTCTACTCTTCTTTTCATTTCCTCGATCTTGCTTAAACTTGCTCTTAGCTTCATCGCAGAATTACAATTTCGATAATGATGAAGAAAGTTTTAAGTCCAACCACTCTAGCCTTTAGTTCACCCTTTTCATTTTGGCTCTCTAACAGACTCTTCTCTAAGGCCTTGTTTCACTTTTGAGTCTCTTGGAATTTCTTTTTCCACCTATCGGCCTTGATCTTCTCTTCTCGAATCTCTTGACGCCACTATTCTGAAGTTTTCCCCAACCCAACAGTTCTCATCGATAAACGGAACTTCTTATAATCTGTCTTCAAACTATCTAAGTCTTAATTTTTTGGTTTCTAACTTTTGAACATCAACATCTAATTTCCAATGCATTTTTTCTTCCTCCAACTGCTCTATCCTCTTTCCTAGCTCTGAATTTTTCTTTTTAAAATCCTGCTTTATGATTTCTATCTCAGATTGCATCACTTGCGGGTATTCCTCCATCGATCGAACATCTTCTTGACTCGGCCTCAAAATGTTGTCATTGACTATTTTACTCCATCATCTATAATATTCAAGTGTTGTCATCGGTCCGACAGCAAGTCTTTTCATCCGGTGCGTTTGATTCCAAGCATTAAACATTTCTCAAATTTTTTTCTTATAGTTATCACCTTTATAAGAAAATTCACACTAAGCCAACCCTTACGTTACCAGTATGAACTGTCTTGATCTATATTATCTTAAAATGAGCAGAGGAGCATATCTGACAGCTCCCCAAATTCCAAGAAAAGGAACCCAGTCTAAGTTTCTGCATTGATATAGAATCTCATCGGGTACCAACCAAGGAGGTCTCCATTCGATATCTTCATCTTGGAGATTTTGAAGGATCATTATCCATCTTTCCTCTGTAATGTCATCGTGCCTTAGCATCGCTGCTAATTCTTTCAGTGGAGAATGGCTCCCGGAGAATACTTGATAAGAAACTTTATCTACTTTCTAAAAGTGACTATGGAACCAAGCTAATAGAAGCTGTGCACAACCAATGAATCTTCTTTCACCCGTCCTCCGACACGCTTTCAAAGATCTAAATGTCTGGGCCAAAATTGCTGGGATAGGCGTGACCTTCTTATCCAGTCGATCGAACAAGTCTATAACTACCTCATCTACATGTCCAAGGGCTTTAGGAAAAATAATTAGCCCGTAAATGCTCAAAGCAAAAACATCGACCTTTTTCTTCATATCAAGGTGTGCCAAAATCAGATATCGCAAACTCTAGGGGATACATTTTCTTTCTCCTTTCTACTTGATCTGTGCCGCGACCTATTACTCACTCATTCCTGTGACATTCATTAACTTCTTTACAAAAGTCAAGACATTGACGGCTTTAGAATAAACTTTATCTACTTGGATCCTCGGACAACGAAGTAAGGTTGTATACTCCTCCATAGTTGGTACCAAGTGTACTTTCCCAAAGGTGAAGCAACTAAAAGCGGAATTCCAAAATTGGGCCAAAGCTCGAAACAAATGCTCGTCTACCTTGATATCAAGTAAATAAGGCAAATCACCATAATTACCATAAAACAACTGTTTGACTTCATCATCCCATTGAGCCCAAATTTCTTTCAACTCCTGGAGATTGTTCTGAGTCACGCTGATACGAGTGAAGTCCCATAATTCTAATCTGTACCCCTCAGTCAAGCTATCACCTTTCTCAAGTTGCATCCTCTCTGACCACACTTGGAGAGCCATATTATCTTCCATTTTCTCAAGAAATTCATTCTCCATGGTAAGCTTTCTATTTAGTAACCGAATGCGAATTGACACCTTTTTATGTATATGATGACCAGGTCATGCAAACACAATAAAAAACAAAGCAAGTTAGTACGTTTAAGACCAAAATTTAAAGTAAACAAGAAATCACAAACAAGGTATCTACTCGGTCGACCACTACGGGTGCGGAGAGGTTCTACCTAGAGTAGGCTCTTAAGGCTTACTATATGCGGTTCGACTCTAAAGAAAGGGTACCAGAACCAGTAGATTCCTCGATCCTCACCTATTATAGGTTCATACAGACCGAGTTCAGTTCAGGGGAATACATTTTCCTATGACTATACAGAGATGAAAATCTCACGAAGGCATAGGTATGGATGTATCTCGAAAGTGATCCACTATCCTATACGAAGGTGAAAACCTCACGAAGGACTAGCTTCTCACTCCCACTTAAGCGGGTATAACCGAACGGTTATGCAGTGCAATATGCAATGATTTAAAAACTTAACCCAACAAAGCAAACATACCACAATGATTCAAACTATAACAATGCAATGAAAGAATCATAAATTTATATTGAATTTTCAAATTTCGAAAAAAAGACAGAAATTAATCAATTTGTGGCTCGACTCTCAAAACTAGTCCCCAGTGGAGTCGCCAAGCTATCGAAACCACTTTTTGAAAAAAAATGAGTCGACCTTTATTTTGAAAATGAAAATAAAAAAAAGGAGTCGCCACCGATATTTTAAGTGTGATCGAATCACCTTGCAATTCAATTGTTTAAATAAAACGTTTTAATTTTACTAAAACAATAATTTTTGTCTACGAAATTCAAGAAAAACGGGTTCAAGAGTCGGTTACATGCGAGGAAGGATTAGCACCCTCGTCATGCCCAAAATTGGTACCTAATTGATTAATTAATATCTTAATGTTGAAAAATTGAAAATTCAAAAAGAAATTTAAAAATACGATCATTTTATTAAAAATTTAAAGAAGGGTGTATTTCACATTAATCGAGAAAAATAATTATATCCCGTGAGTTAGGACACAATATCTTTAATCCCGACACGAGAATAAACACCAAAAATTTATTTATTTTTAGAAATTTTGATCATCTCGGTTTTGGAAAAAAACCATATCCCGTAAGCTGGAACACAATCATTTTCTGATTCCCGAGATAATTTTAATAAAATGTGTTTTTTATTTAAAAAAAAGGTTCTTATATTTGAAATTATCAAAAAATCGAGACCCCGTAAGTTAGGGTATGATCTTTTCGAAAATCTCAAACACCGAGTATTATAATATCTTAGAGGCTTTTGCATAAAATGATTTTAAAACTTAAATCATATTAAATTTAACCTTTTTTTACGAATAAAATGCGAGGGAATGATAATGTATAACGCGAAGTGATAATTAAGAAACCAAATTGCACTCTAATGAATGCTAAATAATTAATTAATGCAAATAAACAATACCATACACATAAGAGCAATAATCTCACATCACATGTAAATATTAACATTAACATTCGAAAGCTAATGAACTAAAAGCTAAACTTAAACGAGGTTCCAAGCAAATTAACACAAATACAGTATAACAAGTTTTTAAAATAACTAAAAAAAAGAACAACATGCAAGAAGGGAAATTATAATCAATAAATTATATATTAAAATAAATTTAAAATACATATATGAAAGCTTGAGATAAATCAAAAATAGCGTTAAAAATAAATACTACATAAAATAATAGTATCTAAATAAATTTTAAAATAAATATTATATAAGAAGAAAATCAAAATACATAAAATAATATACATATATTAATTTAAATAAGTAATATATATGGATTGAAAAACTTCATATAATAGTATATGTATAGGAATATTATCGTATAAATCTTTAAAACATAGAATTATAAAAGAGAATTTTGAAAATAAATATATTATAAAAATAAAACTATTAAGGAGTGTATACCAATTATATTAAGTTTGCATAGAAAACATATAAAATAATATATGATAAACTTAAATAATGACACCTGATAAATTTACACAATAGTACATGATAAAAATAATGATATATTTTGATGATAATTTAAAATAATAGTACATTACAAGTTTAAATAATATTAATTATGAATTCAAAATAATATTAAGCTTAAATATTAAAATAATATTAGATTTAAAATTTAATACGTTTTTAAAAAAAATAATAGAATAATAAATACTTAAATAAATTAAAAATAAATCAAACACATTAAATTACATTAATATGGGTTAAATTGAGCTTAAAAAAATGAAAATAAAAAAGAAAAAAGAAAATAAAACAAAATGAGGGGACCTCAGCATAACGCGCGAATAACATGGGGGCCAAATGAGAAATAGTCCCTTCCCTCAAAACGCTGCGTTTTGGTGTGGACCAAAATGAAACAAAAAGAAAATGTTAGGAAAAATTTAAAAACAATAAAAGGATTGATTTGAATGCGTTATAAACGCGGGGGAAGGCAAAGTTGTAGCTTATGCTTCGAGACAGTTAAAGCCGCACGAAAAGAACTATCTGACGCACGATCTAGAATTGGCCGCTATTGTGTTTGCGTTGAAAATATGGCGTCACTATCTGTTTGGCAAAAAATGTCATGTTTATTACGATCACAAAAGCTTGAAGTATTTGATGACTCAGAAAGATCTGAATTTGAGACAGCGCCGATGGTTAGAATTGTTAAAAGATTACGAACTTGTGATTGATTATCATCCGGGAAAGGCTAATGTTGTCGCTAATGCCTTAAGTCGAAAATCACTGTTTGCTTTGCGTGTAATGAAAGCGCATATAGCTATATCTAATGATGGTGCGATAATAACTGAGTTAAAAGCAAAACCGTTATTCGTCCCACAGATTTGTGAAGCTAAAAAATCTGATGGATTTTGTATCTGGTTTACCGTTGACACCGAGTAAGAAAGATGCAATCTGGGTTATTGTTGATAGGTTGACAAAATCGACACACTTTATTCTGATCCGTACAGATTTCCCGCTCGATAAACTTGCCGAATTATATGTTGCTCAAATTGTGAAGTAGCATGGTGTGCCTATTTCTATTGTTTCGGACAGAGACCCGAGGTTCACATCGCGATTTTGGAGGAAACTACAAGATGCTTTAGGTAAGAAATTACATTTTAGCATAGCTTTTCATCCGCAAATAGATGGTCAATCCGAACGAATCATTCAGATACTTGAGGATATGCTGAGATGTTGCATTCTCGAGTTTGAAGGTACGTGGGAACGATACTTACTTTTGATTGAATTTGCATATAATAATAACTTTCAATCTAGTATCAAAATGGCACCTTACGAGGCTTTGTACGGTCGTAAATGTCGTACACCATTGTATTGGACTGAGCTCAGTGAGAATAAGATACAAGGGGTCGATTTGATTAAAGAGACTGAACAAAAAGTGAAAGTGATACGGGATAGTCTGAAATCAGCATCAGATCGTCAGAAATCTTATGCGGACTTGAAAAGAAATGATATAGAAATTCAGACCGGGGACAAAGTGTTTTTAAAAGTCTCATCGTGGAAGAAAATACTTAGATTTGGTCGCAAAGGTAAATTAAGTCCGAGATTCATTGGACCGTATGAGATTATAGAGCGTATTGGGCCGGTTGCTTATAAATTGTTGTTGCCATCTGAGTTAGAAAAGATTCACAATGTATTCCATGTTTCGATGCTTCGTAGATACAGATTCGATCCTTCGCATGTGATTAGTCCAACCGAGATTGAAATTAACTCCGATATGTCATATGAAGAAGAACCGATTAGCATTATGGCTCGTGAGGTTAAAGAATTATGAAATAAGAAAACTTCATTAGTCAAAGTACTTTGGCATAAACACGGAGTTGAAGAAGCAACTTGGGAGTCAGAAGATACAATGAAAGAACGTTATCCAAACCTATTCACTGGTAAGATTTTCGGGGACGAAAATCCCTAAGGGGGGAGAGTTGTAACAGCCCAATTTTGACCCTAATCGGAATAGTAGTTTCGGGACCACAAATTCGAGTCTGAAAAATATTTTAATATTATTTTGTGTGTTTATGATGTGTGAATTTAAATGTGTGAAAGTTTCGTTAATTAATTTTGTTGTTTGGGTGTCGATTTAATAAAAAGGGGCTTAATCGCGTAAAATGAAAATTTGATGGTTAAATAAGAAAGTGCCTAATTATTGTTGTCTTTCTAATTTGGAGGCCTTATGTTGAAATTTAGCCAATACTATAAGTAGTGGACGGCATATTGTTTTAATATATGGTTTTTATACATTAAAAATAAAAAAATGATTATAATATATGTTATAATAATAATAGTGATAATAACAAAGCCATTATCATATCATCTTTCTTCACTTTCGAAACTAGAGAAAGAATAAAAGATAAAAGCTTGGCTAAGGTTCGGCCATTGTTGAACTAGATTGAGGTTAGTCTTTTTCTTCGGTTTTTGATAATTTTTATGTTTTTGAGATCGTTGCTTTGTGTTCTTTAAAACCCATGTTTAAATTTTGTGAATTGATGATGATTTTGAAATGTGCCATTGATGAATGTTTGAGTTTTATGATTTTAGTTGAGGAAATATGAAATATATGTGTTAGATTAGCATGTTTTGTCTTTGAATTGTTGATGAATTTGAGTAATTAGGGTTAAGTTGTAAAAATAAAAATTTTTAGGGGCTAAAATGTGAAATAAATGAAATGTGTGGGTTTTTATGGATACTAGGAATATTCGGCCCTTAAGGAGTGTAGTCAAATTTTGTGTATTTTGTGTTTTGAGCAAAAAGGACTAAATTGTGAAAATGTGAAATATTAGGGGTAAAAATGTAATTTGCCCATTTACGTGTTCTTAGACTAAATTGAATGAAAATATGTTTAAATGAGATTTATTTGAATATGTTTAGATCAAGAAACCAAGAAATCGAATTTAGATCGGGGGAAATCAAAGGTAGTTGAGTAGCCGATCTATTTGTCGACAACATCCGAGGTAAGTTATTAAGCATACATATTTGTGTCGTTTTAAATTATCTTAACATCTATGTAATTATGCTGAATTGAATTGATATATGTAGTGATACGATTTTTGAAATATGACGTATTGAGTTGTTGACCCCCAACACTAAGTGTGCGAGTATAAAAATAAACGATAATGAGATTAGCACTAAGTGTGCGAGTTTAATTGAAATGCACTAAGTGTGCGAGTGTGATTATTAAGCACTAAGTGTGCGTACTTATTAAATATTTACGAAAGATTATTAATATCGAGTATTTGACTTATCGAGAAATCATGAGTAACAAAGTGAGTAATAATTATTTTGATGGTATTCAAGATTAATTTTTATATGTATCAAACCTAGGTGGTGATTATAATTGGAGTTATATTTATTTAAGATGATTTATTATACTTTATGATAATAAAATGTATAAGGTACTTGGCCTTGTACTTAAATTTGAAGAAATGCTTATAGTTGAGTATTTATATTGATTTTTGTTAAATCATAGTATGAAGTGAATACTTATATTATGCTATGGGAAGTTAAAGGTAAGATGATTTAGAAGTATGAATTGGTTAAATATTATTCTAGATATCAAGTTAAATTGTAGAGTTATTTGTTTGTAACTTACTAAGCTAAATTAGCTTACAATGTGTTGGATTATTGTTTCGATGTATAGATTTTGGAGATCGCTACGTGTTCGGGTATCGTCAGCTAAGCTCATCACACTATCGGTGTCTCCTTTTGGTATTTTGTTAAATTGTTTTCAAATATATGGCATGTATAGCTTAGTTAAAAATGGTGATTTTGAAATCAATGTGTATGTGTAATTAAAAGCCGTGTGAAAATGGCTTATCTCTTTTTGTTTTGAACTTGGTATTAACGAATATGCTTTAATGGTCTAATTCCCATGCTTAAATTCGGCTTAATTAAAAATGGCTTGATCATTATGTTTAAACTTAGTTTTATATATATTCTAGGTTGAATGTTCAATGTGTTTGGTTTCAATGATTCGACCATGGTATAAGTCTATTTGTATAAATGATAATTAGTATGATTGGTAACTTGATTTTATGTCTTGATTGGTTACATCATGAATAATTCATGACTTAGTTTGTATTAGTAAGTTTAAAACATAGTAAAAATGCTTGTAAGTTTTTACTAAATTATTCGGCTAAAGAGTAGGAAAGAACATAATGTATATTTGATCATGATCTAACCTTAATTTGAAGTGGTGTTTATGCTGTAAATTGGTTAAGGGATGAGTTTCGGTTGTGCTATGATATTGAATTGATGGATATGTATGTTTGTATTAAGAATTGGTGTGGAAAGAATAGACAATATACATAAATGTTGGTCATGATAGGTTAATTGAAATTATATATGTATTTTCATATACGCATATGTCATAATGGCAATTGTAATGAGTTGGTCGAATAAATACATGTTGGCATGATAATTAGATTTACTTATATGTTAATAAATTTAGGTGAAATGTTAATTATACTATAGATGGAATGATAGTTTATTTTGATTATTCGTCACGAAAAAAAATATGTTTATTTGGTCTTATGAGTTGCACCAAAGTTGCTTATATACTTGATTAATGAATGGTAAACAATGGGTTTATGATGTATTAGATTGTATGTTGACTATATAGGTTCGGCTATGATGAAATATTACTATGCTTGAATTTACATTGAATTATTTAATGGTATAAGATGGTTCGGTTGGTTAATATGCGCAAGTATTGAAGTAAAATAATTGATATTCAATTAGCTTACAATGTGTTGGATTATTGTTTCGATGTATAGATTTTGGAGATCGCTACGTGTTCGGGTATCGTCAGCTAAGCTCATCACACTATCGGTGTCTCCTTTTGGTATTTTGCTAAATTGTTTTCAAACATATGGCATGTATAGCTTAGTTAAAAATGGTGATTTTGAAATCAATGTGTATGTGTAATTAAAAGCCGTGCGAAAATGGCTTATCTCTTTTTGTTTTGAATTTGGTATTAACGAATATGCTTTAATGGTCTAATTCCCATGCTTAAATTCGGCTTAATTAAAAATGGCTTGATCATTATGTTTAAACTTAGTTTTATATATATTCTAGGTTGAATGTTCAATGTGTTTGGTTTTAGTGATTCGACCATGGTATAAGTCTATTTGTATAAATGATAATTAGTATGATTGGTAACTTGATTTTATGTCTTGATTGGTTACATCATGAATAATTCATGAATTAGTTTGTATTAGTAAGTTTAAAACATAGTAAAAATGCTTGTAAGTTTTTACTAAATTATTCGGCTAAAGAGTAGGAAAGAACATAATGTATATTTGATCATGATCTAACCTTAATTTGAAGTGGTGTTTATGCTGTAAATTGGTTAAGGGATGAGTTTCGGTTGTGCTATGATATTGAATTGATGGATATGTATGTTTTGTATTAAGAATTGGTGTGGAAAGAATAGACGATATACATAAATGTTGGTCATGATAGGTTAATTGAAATTATATATGTATTTTCATATACGCATATGTCATAATGGCAATTGTAATGAGTTGGTCGAACAAATACATGTTGGCATGATAATTAGATTTACTTATATGTTAATAAATTTAGGTGAAATGTTAATTATACTATAGATGGAATGATAGTTTATTTTGATTATTCGTCACGAAATAAAATATGTTTATTTGGTCTTATGAGTTGCACCAAAGTTGCTTATATACTTGATTAATGAATGGTAAACAATGGGTTTATGATGTATTAGATTGTATGTTGACTATATAGGTTCGGCTATGATGAAATATTACTATGCTTGAATTTACATTGAATTATTTAATGGTATAAGATGGTTCGGTTGGTTAATATGCGCAAGTATTGAAGTAAAATAATTGATATTCAATTTATGATATATATATGTATATATGTTTTGATTTATGTTTTATATATATACTATATAATGTTATATGCTGGGATGCGTTTTAAGTATATAGATGCTATTAATGTTAAATCAAGTGGTTCGAACATCTTTATGCCTTAAGCACTTGTAGTATGTTTTATTGCACATCCTTAAATTGATTATGTGATCCATATATATATACGAGTTTGCTTAGTGCTTGAATTTAAATAAATGTCTGTTTTGATCTATGCTATGTTTGATAATGCCTCATAACCCTAATTCGGCAACGGATACGGGTTAGGGGTGTTAAATTTAATCTCGCGATTCAAAATCCAAATTGGTTCTTCTTTATATGTAATATCGGACTTAATTTCAATCTCAGACGGTAAAATCACATGCGAGGGATTATATCGATATCGTTGAAGGATAGATACGTGAAACACGTTGCGAATCTTTTCTAACTCAGATGGCAACATCAATCTATAAGCAACCGGCCCGATACGCTCAATAATCTCATATGGCCCAATGAATCTCAGACTCAATTTACCTTTACGACTGAATCAGAGTATTTTCTTTCACGGTGATTCTTTTAAAAACACTTTATCCCTGATCTGATACTCAATATCCTTCCGTTTCAAGTCTGCATACGATTTCTGACGATCTGATACTGCTTTTAGACTATGTAACACCCCAAACCTGTCCTAGAAGTTAAGCCCGAATCTGGCGTGCCACATTGAAGTGTCTTTCGAAAACCATGTTTTCATTAAAAAAAATCCTTCTTAATTAAAAACTTGAGTAAAATCCCAGTTGCGTTGTTTTATTCCCAAAATTTCTTTATAGTTGCGGAAGCTAAGCTTAAAACTAACCGATTTACGAAAACGTGATGTTTCAAGATTAAGTTGTGAAATTGTAGTGTTTTGAAAACAGCTATTAACTTGGAAAATCACGATCTTCTTTTAAGACAGATAGAATTAATGGAGCCCTCATTACAACCCAAATCAAAATATAAGCACTTATAAGTAGGTAACTTAAAAGAAAATTGAAATCAATAATAGTTGTGTGGCCATCTCCGAGTCTCTCATAGCACCGATCCTCTCAATACTGGGGATTACCTGCATAGTTAATAAATGGGGTGAGTTTATATAAACTCAGTGTGTAATCCCCTTACTAAAAAAATAGTCAGTATACAAAAATAGAAAAAGAAATAAAAACAGTCAGGGCTAATGCCTTTTTATCAGTAACGGTACTGTCCAATTCAGAGCACACGTGGGCCAAAACCCACTACAATATCATTTGGGTCACAGCCCATAACAGAAATAATTGGGCCTAGCTCAATCTCAACATCATTAATAGCTGCGCCTAGCCCAGATCAGTAACAGAACAGAACAATGTGGGCTTTAGCCCAATACAGAACAAGGTGGGCCTTAGCCTAATACCATATCAGTACAGTGCAGTCTTAGCCTTATATAAAATCAGTAATAATAACGCAGCAAAGCTACCAGAATAGTATATATGGCAAAGCCACCAGTAAAAGCACTTCCTCCATAACAAAATCCCAACCCCATGCAATATGTCGTGAATGTCATGCTCAACCATCACACGTGTATGCAATATGGCCATGCAAAGTAACAGTCATTTACAAACATACGAGTCATTCGACCACAGTCAAGTCAGTCAAATTCGAAGACCAAGCCAGTTGTTTACCCACAAGGGCAAAATAGTCATTTTACCCTATAAGGGTATTTTGGTAATTTTCCAAACTGAGGGTATTTTGGTAACTTTTGCAAATCAGGGGTACTTTTGCAATTTCAAAAACTGAGGGTATTCGGTAATTTTGTAAACTGGGGGTACTTTGGTAATTTTACAATTCGAGGGTATTTCAGAAATTTTGTAAACCAAGGGTATTTCAATAATTTTGTAAATCAAGGGTATTTCAGTAATTTTGTAAACCAAAGTATTCTAAACAGGGATAACGATGTGAATGGGCCTAGCCCAAATGGGACCACACGCTCGTGTAGCCCATTTAGCCCAAATCTAGCCACAGATATAAGATTCACATAGTCCAGTCCAATATTTACTATACAATCATATAACTTATCCGATTGGGCCCACGGGCCCATTTGCCCCATATGGCCCAAACAGCCTAAACCCATAAGAACACTCATGATAGCCTCAACTATCGTGTCGAGGCTCCCACACGTGTGCTCGCACGCTCGTGTGGCTACCATCCCCGTGTGACCAGCATTTCGGCATTTGCCGCTCTACAGCTAGAGTAGTGCGAAATACACACCTGATGCGATTTGAAAATTCTCTTCGATCTGAACACTCTTATTTCGCAAATCAATGATCATCGTACTCTTGGTTCCCAGGCAATGTGTCAATCAACCTTGACTAGCCGATCTCCCCCCATCTAGAATAAGGAACAAATGAGATGTGATATATATAACTCTCCACAACAACAACCTCCCTAAATCTCAATATTCTCTCCTCAAATCTCTCCCCTTATCACTCCATCATTTCTCCTCAACTCCCTTTATGACCAGTTCAAATTTCCTTCAGTAGTATTTCACTCCAACTCTGCCACTTACACGCGGCTCAAGCAGCAAAATAAATACCCCATTGCGTAACCCAGGACTTGAACCTCAAACCTCAAACCTCACAATACACAACACACCACATTGCCGTTAGGCCACATGCTCTTTTTGTGTCACATTTTGTCTTCAATAAACTAAAAGGTCTAAATGCCAAAGTCCAGGTTCCTTTAAAAGAAAAACCAAAATAAATTGCAAGAGCCAAGACTTGAACCCAGGCTCCCTTGCAACCTTAATGAAGCCATAACCACTAGACCACATTCTTCCTTATGACATTTTTAACACAATAATTTAAAAGGCCTACATCCAAGCATCCAGGGTTTTATCCACTTAAAACCAAAATTTTTGCTAAAGCCCAGATTTGAACCCAGGACTTTTCCAACTCCTCTCAGGACCCTTAACCACTAAAGCAGTCATACTTTTGTACACAGTTTCCAAACCATTCCCTTGCTCAAGGCCCAATACTTCTAGGCTGAAATACTGGGTTGTTACAGACTATCACGAATTACTTTCACTTTCTGTTCAATATCATTGATCAAATTGACCTCGTGTATCTTATTCTCACTAAGCTCCGTCCAATACAAAGTTGTTTGACATTTACGACCGTATAAAGCTTTGTAAGGTGCCATTTTGATACTCGATTGAAAGCTATTCTTATACGCAAATTCAACCAGTGGCAAGTATCGTTCCCACGTACCTTCAAACTCTAGAATGCAACATCTCAACATATCCTCGAGTATCTGAATAATTCGCTCTGATTGACCATCCTCTTGTGGCTAAAAAGCAGTGATGAAGTGTAGCTTCGTACCTAACGTATCTTGCAGTTTCTTCCAAAATCGCGATGTGAACCTCGGATCTCTATCCGAAACCATAGAAATAGGTACTCCGTGCAATCTAAATACCTGAGAGATGTACAACTCAGCAAGCTTATCAAGCGAAAAATCAGTGCGTACAGGAATAAAATGGGCCTACTTTGTTAGTCTATCAACCACTACCCAGACTACATTTTTCTTACTCAGTGACAGAGGCAAACCTAATACAAAATCCATCGTGATTCTGTCCCATTTCCACTCTGAATCATAATCGACTGTAGTAACTAGAAGGGCACCTGATGTTTGGCTTTGACGTGCTGACAGATTAGACATTTCGAAACAAATTTTGAGATATCCCGTTTTATACCAGGGCACCAATAAAGCCATTTCAATCGTTATACATTTTTGTACTTCCCGGATGTACTGATAGTCTATTACTGTGAACTTCGTTCAAAATCATCTGAATCAACTCTGGATTTCTCAGAACACAAATCTGATTTTTGAACCTCAAACAATCCTCAACATCAATTTGAAACTCTGGATCAGTATTCACATCACATTGAACTCGTTTTGCTAATATCTCCTTATCAACCTTTTGAGCATAGTGATTTCTGACTCAAAGCATTAGCAAAAACAATTGCTTTTCCCGGATGATAATCAATAACAAACTCATAGTCTTTTAACAGTTCTAACTATCTTCTTTGCTGCAGATTCAAATCTTTTTGAGTCATTAGGTATTTCAAGCTTTTGTGATCAGAATAGACATGACATTTCTCACCGAACAGATAGTGGTGCCAAATCTTCAATGCAAATACAATAGCTGCCAATTCCAGATCACATGTCGGATAATTCTTTTCGTGCGACTTTAACTGTCTCGAGGCATAAGCTATCACTTTGCCTTCCTGCATCAGAACACATCCCAAACCATTTAAAGATTCATCACTAAAGATTATGAATTCTTTACCCGATTCTTGTTGAACTAATACTGGAGCTTCAGTTAACAAAGCTTTCAATTGATAAAAAGTTTTTTGACACTTTTCTAACCACCCAAATTTAACATCTTTCCGAAGCAGTTTAGTCATCGGGGTTGCAATCATAGAGAAACCTTTTATGAACCGTCTGTAATAACTTGCAAGTCCCATAAAACTTTGGACTTCAGAAATCAGAGGTTTCTAATCTAATATTGCCAAAATCTTGCTCGGATTAACCCGAATACCCGATGCTGACACAACATGTCCTAGAAAACTAACTTCTCGTAACCAGAACTCACATTTATTGAACTTTGCATGTAACTGCTTGTCACATAAAGCCTATAACACTATTCTCAAATGTCCAGCATGCCCAGATTCATTACGAGAATATATCAAGAGGTCATCTATAAATAAAACCACAAATCGATCGAAATACTGTCTGAAGATTCGATTCATTAAATCCATAAAAGCAGCAGGTGTATTAGAAAGTCCGAAAGGCATAACTAAAAACTCATAATGTCCGTACCTTGTTCAGAAATTAGTTTTCTACACATCGTAGTCTTTAACTCGTAACTGATAGTAACCCAATCTTAGATCTATCTTCAAAAACACAATAGCACCTTTGAACTAATCAAACAAATCGTCAATTCTAGGCAGAGGATATTTGTTCTTTATAGTCACTTTGTTCAACTAACGATAATCAATGCACATTCTCATCGTACCATCTTGCTTTCTCACAAACAGAATCGGAGCACCCCAAGGTGAGAAACTAGGTCTAGCAAACCCTCAATCTGTCAATTCTTGCAACAGAGACTTTAATTCTTTCAATTCGGTCAGAGCCATTTTGTATGGAGTCATCGAAATCAGAGTTTTTCCCGACACTAATTCAATACCAAATTCAACCTCTCGAATCGGCGACAAACCTGATAACTCTTCTAGAAACACATCAAGAAACTCACAAACAAAAGGCACTGATTCTAATTTCTTATCTGTCACACTCGAATCAATCACATAAGCAAAATAGGCTTCACATCCCTTTTTTACATGATTCAGAGCTTTCATTACTGATATCACAGCTGGCAACCCGTTCAGATCGCTGGACTCAATTCGGATTATCTCGTCATTCTTGCATATAAAATCAATAGTTTTCATTTACAATTGACAATAGCATCGTGCAAAGTTAGTCAATCCATACCCAGAATTATATCAAATTCATCGAATGGTAACAACATCAAATTAGCCAGAAGACATAAATCTCGAATCATCAACGGACAATTTTTACGTACTTTATCAACCAATACACACCGGCCTAAGGGGTTCGATACTTTAATCACAAACTCAATAGACTCTACAGGTAAAGTCTTACTGGATACTAAAGTCTCACATACATAAGAATGAGTTGATCCAAGTTCAATCAATGCAACAACCGTAGTATCTTAAAGAAGGAAAGTACCGGTAATGACATCTGGAGATGACGCTTCTTTGCGAGCGCGAATAGCGTATGCTTGAGCTGGTGCTCTGGCCTCGAACCTCACAACAGTATCTTTTGTAACACCCCAAACTCGGTCTAGATGTTATGGCCATATCTAGTGTGTCACATTGAAGTGTCTCTCAAATTTAGACTTGTTGATAAAACTTATTTCTTAAGTTTGGAACCCTCATTAGTCATGTTTAACGAAACACTTAACCAAATGTTTACCTTATTAATTGCTATTATTATATTAAGTTGATTTAAATCATAGAAGCATTTGAAAACTCTAACGTTTAAAGTTTGTGTCTTTGAAAATAGTGATTATTTTGAAAATTCGTTTTCACCTAACTAGCAGTATAAAATATGTAAGCAGAAGCCCAATTAAAATTTAAAACCGAAATTAAAGGCTTTATTACAAAATAAAACCCAACTTATAATTTAAAGTAAAATAAAAGTAAATGTAAACATTGACAGTAGTTGTGTGGCCACCTCCAAGTCCCTCATAGCCCCGAATCGTCTAAGGTTGAGGATTACCTGCACAGTTAAAAAGAGAGGGTGAGTTTACGAAACTCAGTGTGTAATCCCCTACTAGCCAATCACTATGAAACATGCAAAATCAATTTGGGCATGAGCCCTATACAGTATCAGTACAGTGTGGGCCTTAGCCCAATACAGTAATCAATACAATACATTAATGCAACTCATCTTAATCCAGCCAACACACCACTTTGTACCACTAACACACCATGTGGGGATAAAATCGAACCACCTAGCCAACACACCAATATCGCAGCCAAGCTGCCAATAATAATGACGGAACAAAGCTGCCAATAACAGTAATGCAGCAAAGCCACCAGTATAGTATACTTCCCCTATATCAGAATCCCAACCCCATGTAATATGTCATGTCATAAATTATACGTGTATGCAGTATGTCATATTTAGAAACAGTCAAATATATATAACATAGAATACACTCATTTCAACTCCTAGGGGTATAACAGTTATTTTACCCTATGGGGGTATTTTGGTTATTTTACCCTTCGGGGGTATTTTGGTTATTTTACCCATCGAGGATATTTCGATTATTTTACCCATCGAGGGTATTTCGGTTATTTTACCCATCGAGGGTATTTTGATCATTTTACCCTTTGAGGGTATTTTAATTATTTTACCCATCGAGGGTATTTCGATCAATTTACCCATTGAGGGTATTTTGGTCATTTTACCTATCGAATGTATTTGGTCATTTTACCCATCTAGGGTATTTCGGTCATTTTACCTATCGAGCGTATTTCGGTCATTTTACCCATCGAGGGTATTTTGGTTATTTACCCACGAATCGCAAGTTGGGCTTACCACTCGAGCGATCGCATGCCCGTGTAGACTCATAAGTCGTGTTATCAGCTTTTCGGCTTTCGCCAATCTACGATTGTAATGGGTGATTACACACCTGATTTGTGAGAACGTACCACGATCCACGAGCACCCAAAACCTACATTTGACTAAGAATCTTAGTTAATCGTATACGCAGTTACACAATCGATTAATCTCAAGTTATCACAATCACCAACTTACCCCAACTTGATCGAGCGAAGAGGAACGGTTCGCCTAACCAAAGTACTCACCAACGTTAGACCCTTTGAAAGGTTCCTAAGCACTAATTGAAAAATGGGTAAGCATTTAGATTAATCGGTAAAAAGGGAATCACTCTATTACTATACTTATCAATAATGCACGAAAGAATTAACTACGAAAAGCAAGCCCCACGATTTGCCCCAAAAGAATGGGAGGATTTGGCAATCAGAGCAAATAAAAAAGGAAAGAGTTGACTAAAGAAGAAAATGAAAAGATGAGGAGGAAAAGAAAAGAGGTGGGGGAGGAGAGGTGTAATATTCGGTCACAATGAGAGAGGAGAAAGTTCAGCTTAAGAAAAAGAACTAACCGATTGGGGTTTTGGGAAAAGGAGAAAGAGGAAAAGAACAACAAAGGTAGTGGGGAAGAGGAAAGGGAGTTTTTGACAAGAAGAGAGGAGAGGGGAAGAGAGATTCGGCCAATAGCAAGAAGGAAAGATAGAAAAAGAGCAGTAGCATACTCGAGAACTTGGCAAAAACCGTACTAATTGCAAATAGGTAAACCGAAATTGACCAAAATTTTCAACTGCGAAAGGGGGAAAACTCTCCAATACTGGAAGCCTCAGCAACCTAAAGACCAATTCAGCACTAGCAATCCCCCTAGCCAAATTTCCTAGAGTGCCAGAGTCCAATTTCAGCACAACTCTTCCTCTCAACAACTCATCGATTATCTTCTCAAATCACTCCCCTTATCACTCCACCGGTTTCTCCTCAACTCCCTCTATGACCAGTTCAAACTTCCTTCAGCAGTATTTCACTCCAACACTACCACTTACATGCCTCAAGCAGCAAAATAAATACCCCATTGCACAACCTAAGACTTCAACCTCAGACCTCACAGTACACAACACACCACATTGCCACTAGACCACAGCCTCTTTTTGTGACATAAAACCAACACTAATATTTATAAAGCCTATAAACCAGCGTCCAGATTCATTTAAGGGAAAAATTAAAAATTCTGCAAAAGCCAAGACTTGAACACAGGCTTCTCAAACACTCCTATACACACCCAAATTACTTAACTATTGAAGCAAACAAGCAATTTGTGTCAAATCATGCAAAATTAAAGACTTAAATTTTGGGCCGTTACATCTTTGGTCGTTCTCTGACTTTTACTCACATTCACAGCACCTCTAGGTGGTCTCCCTCTAGTTATAGTATTACTCGGTCTCATATTCTGTACTGTATTCTGTTCAGCCAACTCAGGACAATCACGGATAAAATGATTTAATGATCCACATCTAAAGTAAGCTCGATCATTCAATTTACAACTTCCCAGATGCATTTTGCCACAATGCTTGCACTCAAGTCGATCAGAGCAAACATTTCCAACAGTTGCAACTAAAGTAGCAAGAGCTTTAAAGCTCGAATGTGATCTAGCACAATCTCTGTTCAAATATCCCACATTAGCCTTTGAACGGCTATAATCATCTCGAAATTTCTTTGATGCAGACTGAAATGATTTACTCGAGGATCTCTTTGTTGCATCCCTAACTTATGATTCAGCTTTTCTCTTCTCTTTACCGAGTTCTTCGGCTTTACATGCTCGATCAACGAGCACAACAAACTCTTTGATCTATAAAATCCTGACTAACAGATGGATATCTTCATTTAAACAATCTTCGAATCTTTTACACAATATTTCTTCTATGGATACACATTCTCGTGCATATCGGCTTAGTCGAACAAATTCTCGCTCGTATTCTGTTACGGATATACGACCCTGTTTAAACTCGAGAAACTCATTTCGGTTTTGATTAATAAATCTCTGACTGATGTATTGTTTTTCAAAATTCAGATTGAAAGAAATCCCAGGTAATTCGTTCTTTCGGAACAACATAAATTAGAGTTTTCCACCATTGATAGGTTGTATCTCTCAGCAAAGAAACGGCACATTTAACACATTCTTTGGGAGAACAGGACATTTCATCGAATACTCAGATGGTATTCTCGAGCCAAATTTTGGCTCTCTCAACATCATCATCATTGGTGTCCCTAAACTCTTCGGCCCCATATTTTTAGATTTTATTGACAGGAGGCTTATTCGTCGAAATCGGATTCATAACAAAAGGTAAAATAGAAGTCTGAAAGGGATTAGGCGGGGGTGGAGGTTATTGAGCAGCCGGATTCGTTCATACAAACTCCGTGAACCATTCGTTCATCATTTGGAAGAAGGCTTGCTTAGCCTCTCGCTCTTGGTTACTTGCAGAAGGTCTAGAATCAGACTGCATTGCCCCTTGAATGGGAGCGGGTGCATTACTTTCCACATCATCTGCTACGGCTCAATTGAGATCCATTTACTATACGGAAACAAATTTGTAAATGTCAGGAATCATCACACTATCACAGTATAAAAATATGGTATGTATAGCTATACTCACACGCGCTGCGTTAGTCTTAGAACTGACTAAACCGTAACTCTGATACCAATTAAATGTAACACCCCTAACCCGTACCCGTCGCTGGATTAGGGTTGAGAGGCATTATAGAACAGAACACAACTCAAAATAGATATTCAATGCATATCATGATCCATAAAACAATCATTTTAATTCACTAATCCTACTCAAATTTCGAAGCTTAATAGTAATGTATGCTTAACGTTCGTATATTAAAATTTACTATTTAAGCTTATAAAAATTTCAATACATACATTTCATAAGTTGGATATCAAATATAAGAAAATACTCATGCGCATATAACCATATTAAATTGAACCATTCAAGAAAAAAAATCATGCACAACTCATTAAATTAATAATATTCAACAATCCAAACATTAGTAACCAAGACACATATATGGGTATATAGATATACATTCTACTTGCCTAACTTTAACCAATTTTGCATGTGCATTATTACAACTCTAGACCTATTTACAAGACAATTATACATCAATTTATAAGACCAAACATACCTATTTTCTTATTACAAGTTTATACATATAAACATACATTAATTGAATCATTTTCGAACACCCATACTAAACATATCACTTTGCATATATTTATTTAAACAAGCATTATTTAGAGACCAATTATACTTATTCTCTTAACACAAGTTTGTGCATATATAAAAATATTAATTTGAACCATTTTAAGCACATATAACACTAAAAAATACACCTAATTCGCTTGCTTAACATACATACACATAACTAATTACTTATCCACGTATTCGAACATCCAATATGACTTTAATACATGACATAACCATATCACATACTCAATAATATGAGTTTAATATTTTAACTGAATATACATATACACATTATTCAACATTTCTATCCAATTTACTAATGCAATCATACCATTTCAAATTGTCAACTATCCGAGTATAGCATAATTCCCACATAACGAATATAACCAATTTCAACATTAACATATAACTAAACAATTAACTACATGAATAAATTACCATTGTCGAACCAGAATTTAGATTAAAACCATCATCTATATTTGCGATTTAAGCTAACACATGACCGATTATCACTATCTTTAGCATCATTAACAATCTACAACTGAAACACATCCATATATCAAAATTACCACATGCATATACCATGACCAAATTTACTTAAACATTGATCATTAGCTTTAAGATCAAGCCTTTTTCGCATGGCTAAACATATACAAATTTCAAGACCAACCAAAACAAATGCTAGCCTATACATGACATAAGTTCAAAATTCAAGCTTCAAAAAAATACCAAAATAGCGTTC
This sequence comes from Gossypium hirsutum, assembly GCF_007990345.1. Taxonomy (NCBI): domain Eukaryota; kingdom Viridiplantae; phylum Streptophyta; class Magnoliopsida; order Malvales; family Malvaceae; genus Gossypium; species Gossypium hirsutum. The sequence goes on along the minus strand of NC_053437.1, from coordinate 8,777,944 downwards.
GATAGTGTGACAGATTTCCTTGACGATCCCCGAGCTCGTAACTAACTTCCAAAATCTATAAAACAACGAGCGAACGAATGAACACACAGTAAGCTTAAATAGCTTAGTAAGTCATAAGAAAATATTTAACAAAAAACATATATAATTCATACAAGTAGGCCGAAAACTCCCAACCTTGAATACACATAAATATAAACATATTTAAGCGATTATTTCACATTATCATGTTATACTACAATACTTACCTTTACTTCCAAACTTTATATAACTCAAATATACTTGAACCATTTAATTCAAACTCACATTTGGTTTTGCCGTAACATTTTCCGTTGAACCATTCGGAATCAAAAGGATACTCGGATAGCACAAAAAGCTCGAACAATGCTAACGTCCTAGACGTGGTCTTACATGTAGTCATATAACGATGCCACTATCCCAGACAGGGTCTTACACGTAATCATATACGATGCCAATGTCCCAAACATGTTTTTACACGTAAATCCCAAATCGATGCCATCGTCACAGACGTGGTCTTACGCGAAATCAAATATCAAAATCCTATAATTCATAAGGCTTTCGGATGTTGTAATTCAATCAAATTAAGCTCGTAACCAATCAATCTATGCTGAATTTAATTCGGCAATGTATATATATAAAAAAATACATTACATTCAATTTAACATCATTTATTCACTAACTTACCTCAGATGAAGACAAGCGGATGGAATCGACTACTCGACCACTTTCGACTTACCCCGATCTAATTTCGTTTTCTTTTGTTCTTGATCTATATAAATTCAACTTTGACTATTTAATAACACATTTCATACAAATTTATTCCATAAACACATAAATGGGCAAATTGCATTTTAGCCTCTAACATTTTACATTTTTCATAATTTAGTCCCTATTTCACAAAACACAAAATACACATACTTTAAAAATATCCTAGCTTGGCCGAATATCCCTATAGCTCATATCAGCCCATATATTTCATTTAATTCAAATTTTTTCCCCTCAATTTTCATTTTCACAAATAAATCCATAATTTAGATTTTTATCAAAAATTACTTAACAAAATTTAATAATCTATCAACAAATATTTATTTATCATCATCAAACAAAAAAAAACAACAATTTCTCATCAATGGCAATTCTCAAAATCATTATAAATTCCAAAAATTAAAACATGGGCTAGGTAATATACAAAGCAACGATCTCAAAAACGTAAAAATTATCAAAAACCAAGCAAAGAACATACATTAATCTAGCTAAACAAGTGTCGAACCTAATGAATTTTTCAAAGATTTCTTTTTCTTTTGTGTTTCGGCCAAAACAAGATGATGATGGACATTTGCATGTTTGTTTTTATTTGATTAATAATAGCACAAAAATTACTATTTTAACCTTAGCCATATAACATTAAAAATCCACTAACTAATGTCCATACTTGTCCATGCATTAATTCAATGGTCCATTTGCATCTTAAGGACCTCAAAATTAAAAATCCATGTCAATTCGGCACTTTAACAAATGACACACAACTTTTTCATTTTCTACAATTAAGTCCTTTTTCACAAATCGGCACACAAATGATAAAATTAATTCATGAAAATTTCACACATGTCAATTCACGTACTATAAGCACGAAAAATAATATTAAAATATTTTTTTTACTTAGATTTTTAGTCCCAAAACCACTGTTCGACTAGGGTCTAAACCGGGCTGTTAAACTCTATTTATAGTTGAGCTCCCCTAAAATTGACAGTCTACATCAAGTTACATCGAAGGACAAGATTAAGTTTATCCATACAATCAAGGGATTTACGAGATTTAAAATATCCAACCTAACTTTCCATATCCTTATCATTGGGCCACCCAAGTTTCAAATGGACAAGCTTCTTTAATAACTCTTTGAATCGGGCCAACTCTCATGGGTCAACTTGTAACACCCTAAAATCCTTTATGTTTATTTTCGTATGTTTTTGACACAAATATATGTCCACCTTAGTGGTTATGTGTTCTGGGAGTGTCTGAGAAGTCTTGGTTTCAAGCCTTAGCTTGGGTAAATTTTTTGTTTTAAATGATTAAATCCCTATCTCCAACCAGTAGGCTTATTAATAAATGTTGGTGAAATATGTCAGAATGGGCCTGTTGGTCTAGGGGATGAGTGGCATGTTATTGTTGCCTGAGGTCTGAAGTTCAAATCCTTGCATGCACGAAGGGATTTAATTTTTGCAAGGATGGACGGCAAGAGTTTGTGTTTCATTAAAAGTCTGAGTAGTGGGTAAGTTGGAGTGATTTTAGGAGGAAATTATGGGATGTGGGAAGTTATCTTGATTTGGGAGATGTAGAATTCGGCTCTCTCTCTCACTGTTTCGAAATTTCGGTGGCAGATAGATTTTTTTCCTTTCTCTCTTATTTTACAATTTTGTTGTCGTTTGCTTCCCCTAAAACTTCCCTGTTGCTGCCAAATTTCCTCATTGGTTTTTTCTTCTCTCATTTGATTTTTATCGTATATTCTAATTTCTTTGGTACTGATTGTGTCATTCGATTTTCTTTTTGCTGTGACTATTTTTGTCTCCATCTGTTCTACTCCTTTTTGGTTTTGTTTTAATTATTTTTCCCTCACTTACTGTCGTTGTTCAAAATTCAGTTCCTTTTTTCTGTTCTCAATTTTTTACGCTAGCTTCTCTTCCCCTCAAGCTGGCCGTGCATAATTTTGGCTCCTCTCATTGGCCGAATATTGAAAGGTGAGTTCTACGTTACCCTTTGTCTATTTCGGTTTTGCACTCTACCCTATCGACTGTTGGTAAGTGAGTAAGTGTTTTTCGTATCGTTGTATAAGATGCTTAATGAAAGGTTGTATGTATATTCTTGGTTTTAATTGACTTGTTAAGTGAAATACAATTAAGGGTTGAAACAAAAGAGTTTTGTGGCTCTCGTGCTAGGTGGAGATCAAGGGTTGGTTGGTGCTTCATCAAGGAATTGAAGGTGCAGTTTCGGTTGATTTTGGTAAGGGGTTTCAGTTGCTGATCATTCCTTAACGTCGTTTGGCTTTGTTTGATTAATGAATTATGTAGTTGATTGAATGACGTTTTGGTTGAATTTAGGTTTTGGTGTACCAGGAGTGCGGCTTAACTCCTAACAAAGTCAGGTGTGTAATCACATCACTAAAAACATTAATCGGTGAAAAGCTGAAAGATAGGATTGAAGAAGCCACACAAGCATGGGACCGCTAGTATGGTAGGCTGTGTGATCGAGTATGGGCATGTGATCGTCGAGGCTGGCCATGTGCGATTCATGGGTCGGGTAGAATTGGGTCGTGTGGGCCACACGAGAGTGTGGGCCTACATGGGCTTGCAACATAGGCCTGTAGGCCCATCTTCACTGTTTGACTATTAAGGTTGCACGGGTCGCCCAAGTCGACTGTGAACCTACTGTAGGGTCAGTAAGTATACCTAGAGCCCTAATTGACTGAAATGGTTAAAATACTATTATATCCCTATATGAGATAGATATGTATGTCTGTATGTTAAGCATGCTATATACACTATACTGATTATACATGATACCATAACATGTTTGTATGATGCATTGCATTGGGTTGGGGATTGATATTGATTGGAGGAAGTGTACTGAAAGGCTTCAAGCCTAACTTACTAAGAGCTCAGTTGCAACAACTATCGAGTGCCGCATTCGATACTATTTGGAGTGTAGGGATGGGTGGGTTGATTATATCCCTACATGGAGTGTAGGGTTGGACGGAGATGGAGTGTAGAGGCTGGTTGGGTAGGATTTTATAACTGTATAACTGTCACTGTTACTGTTCTGTGATGGGCTAAGGCCCTAATACTTAGTGATACTAAAATGGGCTTAGGCCCAAACTGAGATTATCTGTTATTGTTTCTTTGTGGCATGGGAATTACACACTGAGTTTACGTAAACTCACCCCTTCTGTTTAATCTGTACAGGTAATCCCTAGACATAGATGGATCGATGCGGTGGAGGCCTAAGTAGTGGTCACACAACTCTTTTCTTTCTTTTGCTATTTGATACATATTTACGATTTTAAGTTTTAATTTGGGTTATTTTTATGTAATAATGGCCCCTATGGATTTTTACCTAAAATTTGGATTTTATACTGTTTTCTGTTTATATCTGCTAGAAGTAAGTAAAATTCGGGTTTTCAAAAGGGATGAATGTTTTATCAAAATACCACGCACAAGCAAACTATTTTAAAAGCTTCCGCAAAGTATATCATTTTGAAAATGAATCACGGTTTGAGAATTAATGGAAGATAATGATAAGTTCTAAACGGAAAATGGTTTTAACAATGATATGGTTTTCAAACACATTTCCATGTGACATCGCTAGATTTGGCCATAACGTCCAGGCCGGGTTTGGGGTGTTACACAAATGATCCCCATGTCAATGATAGACCTTCATGGGATGCATTATGTGTGATTGTCATAGGCTTTGAACTGCGGCCTATGACATTCTCCCCAACCCATTCTCCAAATACCCTTATTGCGCCTTAACTTTTTCCCGACTAGTCTCACTATTGGGTCATCCCTTCTTTCAAAACTTTTTCCTCGACTTTTGTCACCTCTTAACTCGAACTGTCTTACTCATTGGTACATCTCGTTGGTAAAAAGCCACGGCTCACACTTGTCTACACTCTAAATCGCTTCAATTGGAATCCTCTCGATTCTCACAACTATGTTTCGGCATGCCTACAGTCCCTCAGCCTCATTGCTTAAGAACTTTGAAAAGGCCCTTACATTCTGTCCAAGCCAACAAGTTAGAATGTAAAACACTATCAATGTTTTCAAAATGTACCTTACTCATAGCATTTACTCTGGCCAACTGTCTAGTTTGCATCACCACTTTCGCAAATTCGATGAATCAACAGAAATGAGCCTCATTGATTTTAGCTTTAAAGTTTGTATCACTACTTCTTCCTCTAAGTCTGAAGCATAACTCACCTCTTCCTTGGGTGGAAGTCTCACCGACAACTTAGCAAACTTCACCGCTTTCCTCGAATTGAGCATTATTAGTCCTAGCTTCAATGTTTACATCGCCACTTTTTCCCTTAAGTTCGATGCCAAACTCACATCTTCTTTGGGTGGAAACCTCTCCGATGACTCAACAAGCTCCGTCGTTGCCTTTCTTGACCATGGATTGCTTTGGAAAGTTCCGTAACTCATACGAACAATGGCACAAGAAGCATTTTACTCGCTTCTTCTTGCTCCTCTTACCTTTCGATGGTTCTTCAGACATTTTCGCAACCTATGCGGACCATGACACAATAAACACTCTACTAGCTTGTTTTTTCTTTCGCCCTCCTTGGCTTCGGCACCCTTTGTGCTCGACCTAAGTCTCATGCCCTTACCTTCTGACTTGTCCTTCTCAGAAAACACAAATTTCTTTGGACATTTATTTAACATATGTGAACCATCGCAAAGAAATCATTTGATCTTGTCTCTCATTTTGTTGGTTTTCTTCTTCCCAACTTGTGGTTTCCCATTATCACCATCACTATTGCCATTGCCATTGCCATTATCTCTCATGTGGTTTCGCCCACATACGTCTCTTTTCTTAGACTCAAAAGACACAAGCTTGTCTTTCCTTAAACCCAACTTGACCACGGACTCCGCTACCATCATGGCTTTGGACAACTCTTAGACACCCTCTCATTGCAATTCCTGTTAGACCCATGACTTTAACCTATTCTTGAAAATAAGTAATGCCTCTTTCTAGATCACATCTAAAATTTGGAGCATGCATTCCTTGAACTCTCGAACATACTCCCCCATTGTGCCTCGTTGCATAAGTCATAGGAATTTTACCTGAGCTTCCTGTTCAGAAAATTCTAGATAAAACTGCATCTTCAACTCATGTTGGAACACTTTCCACGTCCTGATTTCACTATGCCATTTATTTGTGGACCTGTCTGGCCAAAATAAAAGTGCAATATTAGTAAGAAACATAGAAGTATTATTTACCTTAATCGCATCTTCCATGATGCCTTTGACACAGAAGTAGTGCTCCATCCTCCATAAGAAATTGTCCACATTGTATGTAGACCTTATCCTCGCAAACTCTTTCGGCTTCGGGACATCTACCTCACGATTTAGTGTTACACTCGATGCTTCATTCCCTATGGCTGCTCGACATAAGCAAACTCTCCCTCGAGCTCCTCTGTTCTTGTGGTCAAAACCTTCGTCGTGGCCATTGTTTCCTCTTTCAAAGCCATCACCATGGCCTCGAGAGTATCATTCCTCTCCATCAACTTATTCCTAAGGGAATTTAAAAACTCTTGTACATTTTCCCTATTAGAATTGAGAGACATGATTACATAGTCCTTGGATTGTTCCTCAAGTCGTCTATCCGTTCCTCGACCACTTTGAATGACTCCTTCTCAACCCTTATGGACTCCTCGAGTTTTTCCACTCGTTCTTTTATAGCCTATAGCCGACAACTTGTCCTTCAAAAGGATTGGTTTTCTTGCCAAATAATGGGTCTCCACTGACTCATTCTGATTAGAAAATTCTTTCAACATCTCAACGATCCTTTACAAATCAGCTCGAATACCACTTGTCATGGGGCTAAAACTTTAGTCTCGCAATCTGTGCAGCCTTAAGCGATCCTTTTATTCCAAACATGTCTAAGTCAAGCTCACCACCAAACAATTAAGGATTCATAAAGAAATCCTCCAAGGCACCAATTTATATAGTGAAAGCAACACAATCAAAAGAAGGCTCAAAAGAACAAAATAGCCACAGAAAACTTATACACGAGAGTTGTTTGAGTAAATGCTCTTAATTGTATTACTTTATCAAAGAATACAAGACTACAATCGATGAATGGATCATTGGATGATTTACAAATGAGGGGGAAACTCTCTATTTATAGTTGAGCTCCCCCAAAATCGACAGTCTAGATCAAGTTACATCGAAGGACAAGATTAAGCCTATCCTTACAATCAAGGGATTTACAAGATTTACAATATCAAATCAAATCTAATCTTATAGTATATGATTTCCCTCAATCTTCTAATATTAGTTTCCTTAATTGCCAAAGTAGCCTAACCTTCCATATCCACATTTAGATATTCACCTGAACTTTTGAAGATCAACTCCACAAAAAACAATTGACAACAAGGGCCTTGGAGTTTGCATTGTTCAGTTTTTTGTCATTTCTAGTTCAAGTCACTTTAGGTTTGGAAGTCCTCAAACAACATGCATTAGTTGTTGGTGATTCCTAACTAGTCAAAATTGAATGCTAGGCATGTTCATCCATAGACTTAAAACTTTCCATCATTGCCTTGTAGTAGCCATAGTTTGTTTCATCCAATATGGGGGATCTTGAGATTGATGATCCTTTCCTCTCAATTACAAATCAATGACATGTGATGTTTCGAATTCAGAATTAATTAAATTTGGTTCTAGATTTTTGTTCAATTACAACTAGACAAACTAACTAATAATTGTAAAATAAGATATGGAAACAAAAGTTTAGTTACATAGTTTGAAAACTTTCTACATCTGCTGAACCTTGCCCAAAGAGTAGTCCACTATAAATCAAAAAATACAATATGTGTTTTAAGTTTAACTCACCAAGTTGCAACCTCACTCTATTCCAATCTAGATCACTCTCCCACTAAGTCTTTCCCCATGGACGCTTAGTTGTAAATTGATAAACAAAATAATTTACTTACGCAAATATACGTTGAAAATCAGTTTCTCAATGAACAACTGCATGCTCTCTCTCTCTCTCTCTCTCTCTCTCACGTACATTAAACTTAAACAAGTTGTCCCATATATAAGCATAATGTGTTCTGTTAACATACAATCAATGTGAATATCTAATTCCTCAAAAGTAGCCTCTGAATATGCCTTCAACAAAGAGTATATTGGCAAAGATCTTCTCGACATCAAACGCCTTGAAGATCAAACCTTTTATTTATTGGAACTTCAATCACATTGAAAGTATTGATTCAATCCTTTCTTGGCTTGAGTTTTACACGATATGTCTTCAATAATGAGCTACTAAAAGTCCTCAAAGATAAGCAATTAAAAGCTACAAATAATTTTGGTCAAAATATACTAACCAAATAAGGCAAGCTACAATTGTCTATCAAATGTTTCTCAACTTGCAATTGACGTTGCATCTAGCCCCTATAACTAGAACAAAAAGAATTAATTATTCAATTTATGTTCATTGTTGATCTAAATGACACCAAGTTGGTAAAATCTTAGGAAAATATGAGAGTTGACTCTAGCTAACTAGTTGAATAGTTAGCAATCTAACAAAGATACATACCAACTTAGGTTGTGAAGATTGATGATAGTGATGATTAAGAGTTTAGTTATTACTTATAAGCTATACATCAACTTAGGTACAACTAGACATTACTTATAAGCTATACACCAACTCAAGTACCTATACCTTGATGTTGAATCTAGTATTTAGTTAATTTCATTATTAATTATTTTTTAGTTGTTATATTTAATACTTAGTTAATTTTCTTATTTAGTTGAGTTGAGTAGTTAAATTATTTATGATTGTAATATGCTTTTCTAGGATTTTATTGTCGAAATACTTCCATTAAATGAAAATATTTCATTGTAATTATGATTTGACAATGATATCGTGGAGCTACAATTATCGAAGTGATAGTGATATAAATTATTAATTTAAAATTATATTTTTATCACCATTTTATTGCAACTAGAAACCATCAAAGCTTCACCGAATACCTAATGCAAAGGATAGTTCTAACACTTTGCTTAAAATGAGATCTTCAACCTTCACCAAATGATCATCAACAAATATAACAAAGATCCATCAACCTACAAAAGGAAAGTTTTAATCATAAAATTACACCGGCCAATGCATCCTTCAGTGACTCATATGCATCAATCTTGTACAAAAAAAACAACATATGCATATACACAAACCCTCAAAATTATCGTAGGAGCCGCATAAGATCCTCCTAATAGAACAATGCATCATTCAATCACATCGAAAAAAACATGTAAAGAGCCATTGATGACTATATCATTGGCTCTTCCCCATAAGACACTTGTACAATGAAGGTCCTAGGTACCATAAAGGTTATAAATAGCCCAATCCTATCACATTCTATCCCAGGATATTTTACACACTGTTACTCTGCTCAAACACTTCCTCAAGCCACAAACACCTACCTTAGCACCTCTTATTACCTAAAGGCTCTCCACACCTCTATGTAAACTTTCGTCCTTCTTCGACATACAAACTTTGTGTTATTAAAATACACACTGATTATTTATGTAGTCTGATGGTAAAATATTAGAATAATCAATTAAGTAGTGATTTTTTTAAGTCATTGCTATATTCAATTTTGATAATTCAAAAATATAAAAATAAATAAATAATGGATACTTATAAAGGTTGTCAATGGTTTTAATCCAAATTATGTCATGAGTTATTGAAATATCAACTTAGTTGAAAACTCTCCAAATTTTTAAAAATAATAAATTTTATTATAAGTATTTATATCTTTTAATAAATTTATATTTTCTTTAAATTAACTAGCGTAAACGATCTTAAAAGAAATCGATATTATATATTTTCTTTCTTCCCCGCCTAAAACGATGGGTGGCAATCTAAACGCTCAAAATCTTTTATAATCCAAGCTAGTGAAATCAACTCTAGTTAATTAATCAAAGAACATTGAATTTAGCTGAAAATGCATTTGTTGAGAATCGATTGGTGGGATTTGTGGAGTGGAGAAATCTTGGTCAATGGTGTTCAAAAGTAAAATCAGTAAAGAAATCATGAGATATTCCAACACATTTATGAACATGGCAACAGTGCCTCCACAACACTAAACTAGCAGACACACACACAAAAAAAGGGCCTTATCTCCTTTTCGTTCACTTTCAAATTTCAATTGCTTTATTTCTTTCTTTCTTGATAGAAAAATGGGTTTTATCTGAAAAAAACTGAATCAATTGTCTCTCTCTCTTTTCTTTTTCTGGGTTTTATGCCTGTCTGGATTCTCAATTTGTTCTTTGAAAAAACTAAACTGCTTTTGTTTGTTTTCTCAGACAATGGTACTAGTAAAGGGAACAGCCTCTGGTTCTACCTTATCTCTCCCTGCCACTTTAAGACAAAAGTTGGTGCCTGATCAACAGTTCTTGTCTTCTGAGTTCTGTTTTTTTTCCTTGACCATTATGTATAAATTCCTGGACAATTTTATGACCTGAAACATGATTGCAAGGGCCAAGTGACACACTCTCACACGTGGCTTACATTGTCATGTTTTAATATGACAATTAAATTTTTGCCATACATTCTTTCGAATGCATGTATCTTAAAAGGTTATAGTCTTGAAGAGGATTTCATATGAACTAATTTCAGTATAAGCTAATGAATGGGATTTAACAAGAAACAATGAGTGGTCAGGTGATTTTATTTGATATGATAAAGTATTGGCTGATTAGCTAATTATAAACTCAAACCCTAATCTAGCATTAAGGAGTATGCATGTAAATTGATTCCAATTTTTATAAAGTCTTTCATCTAAAGCACCTATCATCATTTGACAGAAATTGGATTCTCTTTACTCCACTGAAAAAGGTATCATTGTTTCTTTATTAATTTATAACAAGCCAGGCTACTAGGCTTGGTTCTGCATAGGTATTAGATTCCAGGAGATGTGCATTGAGCTTTTCAGTTTGTAGCTTTATTGGTCATTTCAAGTTCGAACATTCAGAAACAGTAGTTTAATTAGTTTATAACTACAAGAGATAATGAATAAATGTAATGAAGAAAAGTTGGTTTTCTTTTTCTTGAAAGTAATGGGAAAAAGATGGGTGCTTATGGTAGTTACCTTTCTTGTTTGCCATTTCAGTAAAAGGATATATTCCTTTCTGGAATTAAGACCAAATTCCCATAAAATGTGATGATTATCAGGATATTAACAGATAAAAAGAACGATTTTTTTTTGGGGGGCGTATGAACTGTTTTGGTACATGGCTAAATCAAGAGTCCCTATGCATATTAAACGACAGTTATAAGATAAGTTGAAAGGAAAAGAAACATGATATCATGAGAGGGGATGGTTAATCTAGAATGGCTTCATTTAACTTTTACCTAAGATGATTACAAAAACAGATCTTATGCACTTCCATTGAAAAAGCTACCAATTAAGAGTATTATCCCCTTGATTTTCCCTTAATTCATGTTGATCCATTGCTTGTGGCCAGGAAACCATTTGGGACATTTTGGACTGAAGAAGCTAGACACAGCCCTTGAGTTCAACAGCTCAACAATGGGAGCAAATTTCACACATCTTGGAGTCTTGTACTGGTTAATTGATGCACCTAAGCTGATGGCATAATCCATCAGCTTGTCAAATGTCCCCGGTTCAACAATCTTGATCTCAAGGGGTCCAATTGATTTGTCACATACACGCCCTTGGCGGTATACACTGTTGAGGGACTCTTCAATTGTCAAGCAACAGTCCTCAAAAACTGAGGGAGGAATTGGGGTGGTACCATTGAGACTAAGTTCCCAGTACAGCACATAGTGGCCTGGAATTGTAGTGGTATCTGCATAACTAGTGTACTCAGCCAATGTTGCATCGAATGGCAGAAAATGGTTCACTGCATTCTTCACAGCATTTTGAAGTTCAACCTCATCAGTCTTATCTGAATCAATGCACAAAACTACATTTTTCCTGCATATGAAATTGAACTGCGGTGCATTGTTTTTGAACCCTGCTACCCTTAGCACATCACCAACTCTATAACGATAAAGCCCTGCAAAAGCATTAATTTGTAGATTCAGTAGATGCAGGCAAGTAAAATTATATTATAACTCTTAAAATATTTACTTAATGTATTACCTGAATAAGTGGTGACAACGAGTTCATATTCTTGGCCAAGCTTAACGTCAACCAGGTCAACCAGTTCTTGTTGTTCCTTCTCATTGAGAGTTTTGGGCACCGATATAGAACTATTGACCCCATTGTTCCTTTGAACCGGCAAGAACTCAAAGTAGGCCATTGTGGGAATGAGAGTGTAGGAAACTTCACTTGGCTTGCAAAGAGGGTTGAGGTTGACACCAAAATAGCATTCACTCGATGCATACATGGTGCAGACGAGAGGGAGGCCATTGGTGTAGTAATCAAGAGTGGGAATGTACTGTGACATGGTCCCAGTCACAATCACATCCACATATTTTGTATTGGGCCATAACCTGGTAATGATCCCTTGCCATGAATCTTTGCTGCACTCGGCCTCAATGAAATCAGCAAGTTGAGGATCAGGTTTCAGGATTTTCATAACAGCTTCTCTCACAGATTGGTCAGTGATTTGAGAATCAATGGTTCCTGTTCTTATATCATTGCAAAGGAAACGCCAATGTTTTTCAAGGAACTTGATGGCCCTGATGAAGCCAGAGGCAAAAACAGCACCCACCCTGAGGACCTCTTTGTGTTGGCAAAGTCCACAAAGCATTTGAGAGTACATGCTTTGGTAAGAATCGGGACAAAGGATGGTTTCATTCGGGCTAGTGTAGTTGGTGTAAGGGTCATATGGCCTATCCTTGAAATGGGTGCTTTTGTAGTAGCTAGTGAGAACAGGGCGTGCCACCAGGCCACCAGGTGTCTTGGCCTCGGATTTTATAAACAAAAAGTACATTCCTTTGCCTTTGTCTAGACCAGGGACAAATTGGCTCATAACAGGCATCAACAGGCTATAGAGCAGTGACCTCCTCCCTAACTCCTCTTCAATTGTTGGCATCAGCTTTCTCTCACCACCTGATGTCCCAGAGCTGCAAAGAAGAAACCGAGACCATCCATTTAGCCAAAACCAAAATAAACCTGAAATCTACAAGGCCATTATTGCGGAGGAAGTAAAAACAGGAAAAACCTCTAAAAAACATAAGAATAAAAAGGAAAGGATGTTTAATTTGCTGACCTTGTCAAAAACTCAGAAATCGGGTGGGAAGAAAGTATGGGAGAGGTATCACCATTGGCAATACGGTCAACATAAGGTTGGATATCCTCATAGGTGATGACAGGCATGATTGTTTTGAAAGTCTCTCTATCAGTGTGACCATTAAGGCCATGTGTTTGCAGGTACTCAACATGAGCATTGCGTGAAAGAATCTCTTCAAGGACTTTCTTTTGAACTTCATCAGCGTTTGAAGTCACATCCTCAATGAACTGAAGGATTTTCTTGTTCTTCAGTTCCAGGTTGTAATCTGTAGTAGGTTTGTGTGTGTTCTTAGGTGCTTCTGGCATGATTCTGATATTTTTTTTCCCTATAGCTTTTGCACTTTTTAATGGGAGAAAAGGCTTTCCTAAAAGAAATGAGAAGGGGAAAAGCCTGTACTGTAAGAGCCAAGAAAGAGGTGTTTGAAATAGAACAGATGTAGTCTTTAGTTTTAGCTTTGGTGTGAAGAGAAAAGTGGGAAGAAGTTGGGTATAAATAGAGTGGGAAATGAAGTTGGCTAAGCTTTACTTTTATGTATTCTTTTGGGTTTATTTGCAAATCGACCCTCCAACTATAGCAGTTCCTTCAAACAGTTCTTTGAAAATTTTACAAGTACAAAAAATCACAGTTGTTGAAACCAGAACGGATCAACCAGTCAAACCGTTTAGACCAAGAAAAAGGTTGATATATCGATCTAGATAAAATAATTGTACTCATAATTAATTATTACAAAACATAATCGAAGTAATATTAAAATTTAAACCAAAATGTCGCAATCTTACCATTAACTAACTTCTTTATTGTTAATAAATATTTTTAATCAACCTTGATTTGTTTAAATCTCTAACTAATTATACTTGCTTAAACACTTAAATTTGTGCATCATCCAATAACATTAATACATACCGACTAAATTAGGAGGTTGAATGATTAGGGGCATTTTTTTCATAATTTAAGATTCCAACTTTACTTCCTGCATCGATATGTTATAAGGGTTTGACCGCATTTCATCTTCCGATAATAAAAATCCGATATTTGATTACTTCTATGCGTCATCAATAATACTACATTAGCATTGTTCAAAGGTTCTATTTTCAAAAGTTACTGACATCAAAAACTTACATTATCACATGACATCTTATTATTGTAACAAGGCTGCTGAATAACTTTATTATTAAAATACAAATCCACACATTTAAATATATATTTTTTTATTTTACAATTCATTAGCCATATACCTTACTAGTTCTAATCAAAACTAAACTTTCGCCAAAAATATATTAGATTATTGACAAACTCACCATGTAACTGTAATTTTTAAAAATTTTCTTACTTAATTGAAGTAGTAAAGTTGAATTGTTAAAAAAATATTATGTTTTGGGTTTAAATTCCATGTTGGATTGTAACGCTTCAAAATCTCTTATATATATTTTTCGTATGTCTATAACACATAAATTGTATGTCTACTTTAGTGGTTAAATGTTCTGGGAAGTGTTTGAGAGGTCCCAAGTTTAAGACTTAGCTTGGTCAAATTTTTGTTTTTAAATGAATAAACCCCTATCTCTAATCAGTATGCTTATAGATATATGTTGGTACAATATATTAGAATTGGCTTGTTGGTTTGGTGGCTATGGTGTCAGTTGAAGTATGGGAAGTTTGGAGTTCAAGTCCTTATGCTAGTAAAGAGGATATATTTTTGCTAGTGGTGGACGATTTTGGATAGGAAGAAAGAGTGGTGGACGATTTTAGGGTGTTTGAGTTATAGTAGGGGAGTATGGGAGCAAATTGAGGGGTTATCTATTTTAATTCAGATTTTCTTTTTTTCTCTCTTTTTGGAAAATTTGTTTTCTCTCTCCCCAATTCCAAATTCTGATTTTTTTCTTATGTCACCTTGCACAGTGCCAAAATTCTCTGATCTCCCTCTTCAGTCTTGTTTTTCTTTTCTTTCACTTTTGTTGAAATTCTCCTTGAATCCTCTCTTGCCGACTTTCATTTTCTTCTTTTTGTTTGTTGCCGATTACTTGTTGATTTTTTTCTTCTCTTCTTTCTACTTTAGTTTCTCCATTAGTCCATTCCTTCTTTAATCTTTTTGCTGCATTTTGTCATCTCTAATTTGTTTTCGTGCATTGGTGGTAAGTTTCGTAACTATGGTGTATTTTGATTTATGGATTCTTGTTAAATCGGTCGACCGTTTCTTTGTTGAAGGTTAAGGGCTGGAGGAATTCGGTTAGCGTTGGAGCAGTGTGGTTCCACTGTTACTTGCTTAGTAGGTAAGGTGGTTATGTTTTGTGAATCAGGGGAATTTTTTCTATTCTCTTGGTTATGAAGATGTGAATTGTTGTTAACATTGGGTCTTTTAGAATCGTCAGTAACGAATTGTGGGAGTGGTGACCTATCTTGCTTGGATTCGTAGTTGGGAGTTGCTTGATTTTGAAGGTGTTGATGACCTCAGAAGTGCTTTTAAGTAACAAACCAACCAAGTGTGTAAACACAACTCTGGAAATGAAAATTGGTGAAAAGCTGAAAAATGTGATTGTCGACGCTACACGGGCGTGCGGTCGCCTGTGTAGTAGGTCGTGTGATCGAACATGGGCGTGCGATCGATGAAGCTGGCTATGTACAATTTATGGGCCGGGCTAAATTGGGTCGTGTAGGACACATCGATACGTGGGCCCTACACGGACGTGTGGGAATATTGGGCCAGGCCGTGAGATCCATACGACCAAGACCATTTTAGACCATGTGGGCCACACGGACGTGTGGGCCTACATGGACATGTAACATAGGCCGTGGGCCCATTTTCACTGTTTGACTGCTAAGGTTGCACGGGTCGGCCAAGTCGACTGTGACCCTACTATAGGGTGCGTAAGTTTACCTAGACCCCTAATTGACTGAAATGATTGAAAGAATGTTATATGCTTATATAAGATAGCTATGTATGTCTGTATGTTGAGCATGCTATATATACTATACTGATTATACATGATACCATGACATGTCTAAATGATGCATTGTATTGGGTTGGGAATTGATATTGATTGGAAGAAGTGTACTGAAAGGTTTCAAGCCTAACTTACTGGCAGCTCAGCTATAACTACTGTCTACTGCCGCATTCGGTACTATTTGGAGTGTAGGGATAGGTGGGTTGATTATATCCCCACATGACGTGTTGGATTGGACGGAGATGGAGTGTAGAAGTTGGTTGGGTAGGATTTTATAGCTGTATAATTATCACTGTTACTGTACTGTGATGGGTTAAGGCCCTAATGCTTACTGTTACTGAAATGGGCTAAGGCCTAAACTGATACTAATACTGATATTGAAAAGGGCTTAAGCCCAAACCGAGATTATCTGTTATTGTTTGTTCGTTTGCATGGGGATTATACACTGAGTTTTTGTCAACTTTCCCCTTCTGTTTAATCTGTACAGGTAATCCCCAAACATAGGCGAATCGGTGAGGCAGAGGATTCAGCGATGGCCACATAACTCATTTTTGTTATTTAATACTTATTTACGATTTTAAGTTTTATTTTAGGGTATTTTTCTGTAATAATGGCCTCTAAGGATTTTTACCTAAAATTTTGATTTTATACTGTTTTCTGGTTATATTTACTGGAAATAGGTAAAAATTAGGTTTTTAAAAGAGATGAATGTTTTATCAAAATACCACACTCACGCAAACTATTTTAAAAGCTTCCACATAGAATAAATATTTTAAAAATTTTCGACTGATTAATTAACATGACTTTAGAATTAATAAGTAATACTTAAAAGTTTCTAAGTGGAAATTGTTTTAAGCAAAGTTACGGTTTTCTAACACAACCTACGATTTTCAAACACACTACCATATGACATCACCAGATTCGGCCATAACATCCAGGTCGGGTTTGGGGTGTTACATTTAGTGGTATCAGAGTCAGGTTGCAAAACTCAGCTGTGGATATGGGTTTTTAAGACGTGATTTTCGAGAACTTATTTCTAAATATTTTTACTAAAAGTATGGTACACCGAGTCTCCGGCGCCGATCTAGTAAGTTTCCTGAAACTATTTTTGATAGTATATCCTGAAACTGCTATAGGTACTATATACTGAGACTACTATAGATAGATTGTACTGAAAACACTCAAGTTAGTGTATATTGATACTGTAGTAAACTGATCGACACTAATAGACACTGCGTTGTACGAAAACAAACGTTACACTTCTGATACTATTTTCCTAAAATATCTGTTAATAAACACTAGAACTGTAAGCTGATGCATAAAATTGTAAATACAGATTAACACGAATAGACAATAAGCATAAGAGGTACTCACGGATGGAGTAAAAGAGGCCGTGGTATAGGCCGTAGAAGTGCTCAAGCTAGGTCCTCATTTTTTGGCAACTTGCCTAATTTGGATACAAGTGAGACACCGACTTCACTCATGACCAAAATTAGGTCTCATGATCGTGCGGCTGGGGACAACGCACTGTCTCAAGCCATGTTAAGGATTCTATAGAGGGTCGTTGGGCCCAATACTGGAGCAGAGGCCGTAGGTCGGTTACGAAACGACTCCGATCTAACGGAGTTGAGCTTTTTAGGGGTGTTGCTGGAGTTTTCCCTAATGTGGTAGAATACTGGATTAAGGCCACAGAGAGGAGTATGGACGACCTGGACTACACCCCTGAGCAAAAGTTGAAGGGTGTTGTATCGCTGCTGCGTGATGAGGCTTATTAGTGGTGGCTCACTGTTAAAGAGAGTACTCAGCCCGATCGACTGACCTGGGAGTTCTTTAAGATCATTTTACAAGAGAAATATGTGGGGGCCAGCTATGTGGATGCCCGTAGAAGAGAGTTCTTGAATCTGACTCAGGAGGGACAGATCAGTGGTCGAGTATAAGGCTGAGTTTTTATGACTGAGCCGCTATGGACGTGGTATGGTGGCGACTGACTATGAGCGATGTGTTCGCTTTGAGGATAGCCTCAGGGATAATCTGAGGGTTGTGATAGCTCCACAGGGGGAGCAAAATTTTGCTGCATTGGTTGATAATGTGAAGATCACCAAGGAAGTGAAGTGCACTGAGCTCCAGAACCGTGACAGAGAAAGAGGTAGGAATAAGAAAGATTTGAAGCCCTCGAGTTCCGTTCAGAGGCCTAAGAAAAATGCTAGAGTTGATGGCCGATCAGAGTAGGGGCTCCCATTACTACTACTAGACAGTTACTGTGCACTAACTGTGGTAGGCATCATCAGGGCGAGTGTTGGAAAAGAACTGGGGCATGTTTGAGATGCGATTCTCTAGAGCACCGTATTAGAGAGTGTTCACGGAGGTCTGATCTAGTGCAAGCTTCAAGTAATAATACTGCACAGCCACCAAGAGTAGTTCATCAGCCACCGAGGGGCCGGGGTCAGGCCAGAGGTGGTAATGGTTTAGGCCGTGGTCAAAGAGCACTGAACAGAGGTGCTGGACATACTAAGACAGTCAGCTCTAGTTTATGCTGCTCGTCGGCGAGAGGATGGAGATGCTCCAGACGTTATTACAGGTGCGTTCTTTATTTATAATGTACCATATATCGTACTGATAGATATATGATCCACTCACTCCTATATAGCTTGTACCGTATCTGAAAACTTGGGTATATTATATGAGAGCACTATGAGTGAGGTCACTGTACTGAGTCCGTTGGGGCAGTCAATAAGGGTTAACAAACTATTTAGAGATGTTCCTCTAGAGGTTCAAGGAGCTATCTTTTTGGCTGATTTGATGAAACTGTCTTCTAGGGAATTTGATCTGCTACTGTAAATGGACTGGTTGGTTAAACACCGAGTGAGCTTAGATTGTGCCACGAAAAGGGTTGTATTGAGAACTACGAAAGACAACAAGGCACTCGTAATTAGGAAACTCCGGGACTACTTATCGAATGTGATTTCTATATTGAGGGTCGAAAAGTTAGTTTGTAAGGGATGTGAAGCGTATCTGGCTTACATCAGTGTTTCAGATTTTAGAGGTTCCTCGGTTAAGGATATCAAGACGGTCAAGGAGTTTTCGAATGTTTTTTCTGAAGGGCTACATAGGTTACCTCCGAATCATGAAATAGAGTTCGAGATTGAGCTCTTTTCTGGTACAACTCTGGTGTCCATCACTCATTATAGAATGGCACTGAAAGAGCTTATGGAGCTTAAGGCTCAGATCTAAGAGTTATTGGATTGTGGGTTCATCTGACCTAGTGTGTCTCCGTGGGGAGCACTATTTCTGTTGGTGAAAAAGAAGGATCCATGCGTATGTATATTGACTATCGGTAACTGAATAAGTTGACCATTAAGAATAAGTACCCCCTACCGAGGATAGACGATATGTTTGATCAGTTCTGAGGTATTTCAATTTTCTCCAAGATTGATCTCCGATCGGGATATCATCAGTTGAGGTTTAAGGAGACTGATGTGCACAAGATAGTATTTAGGACTTGGTACGGTCATTATGAGTTCTTAGTGATACCTTTTGGACTGACGAATACACCAGTAGCTTTTATGGATCTGATGAACCGAGTGTTCTACCCTATCTAGATCAGTTCGTGGTGGTATATATTGACGACATACTGGTGTATTCGAGAACAAAGGATGAGCACGATGAACACCTTAGAGTGGTTCTACAGATTCTGTGAGATAAACAATTGTACGCCA